>NW_013952441.1:1278192-1285451 GCF_001266775.1 Austrofundulus limnaeus | reverse complement strand
CAGCTAAAGGTGACATAGATATTTTATTATGGAATAGTATTTAAATATATGCCTCAGAAACACATATTGGCCCTTTAAAGGTGTACTATTGTGCAAAATTGACTTTTTTGAGCTTTGTGTCATGCTATTACATCATTCCCTCATCAAAATCATACCAAGTGTTGCTTTGACTCATTCATGCATGTTTGAGAAATCCTTGAATCTCCTGTGGTAGTCATGTGGAGTTGCCAAAACAGTTGCTGGTACAAAGCACCGCCTATTTAYACAAAGCTCCTCCCTAGAACTCAGGTCTCAGCTGAGCTCCCACCCCACAGTGCACTCGTCCCCAGCATCTCCCCTCACACAGCCCCACTAGACTAGTGGCAGAAAATATATTTCTTTACAAATCACTATAATTTTGTTGCAAAACATACCATAATGATCTACTTTTATAGTTTATTGGCAAAAAACATCTTAATAAGCTGATATGTATGTATGAAAGGGATGACTGGGAGATATATTACTAAGATKAAATGTCTTTTAAGAACCTCTGTACTTGCTTCRGTTCTTCAGAAAACRTACTTTTCGGGTCAGACATGGGATTGTTCAAGTAAGGTTCAACTGTACCCTGAGCTGCCATTTTTCGAAACGTGTATTTTATAATCATGTTTCTTTTTTTTTCGATAAAATACAACGCTCCAAGAAAGTTTGTAAACAAGTACTGTTGTGAATACGTGCTGAAGTGGGAGTGTTGGAAATGGTAGGTTCTTAAAAAGACAGAGGCTAATTTCAAGATATTTATACTTTTAGGTTATGATTCAAAGACAAATTAATTTTGATACCTACAGCATTTTAATAACAGAAGGTGCCTTATTTGGTTCAAGACTGTCGGGTCTCACTGTATTCGGTTCACRTCTGTTCATTTCTGCTCAGGTGTGTKTGTGTCKCTCTGTGGGTGTGATTGTGGGCGGATCATCARCAYACGGCTTCAGCCGTTATGGTGAAAAAGGAAAAAAGCGATGTTTTTTGTTGTTTTGCAGCACTGTTTAGTAGTGCTTGTGTAACTGTGGGCGGCCAGTTGGTCAGAAACTTCCTGGGATATCTACTCACAAGTGCACAATACTCGGTTCTACTCGTCTGGAACCAGGTGGTTCTGAAAGCACGGTTGGAACCAGAAATGGAGACACATTTGGCCGAGGCTGAATGGCACACCCATTGAGAAGGGGCTATACTTGATGGTGGTATAGAACTGAACAAGTGCCTGGAAAACACTTCTGCATTTCAAACATAGAAACTCAACCAYAAATTTATTTACCAATTTAAGCCATTTTATTGCTTTTTACCTTCAGATTATAAACTGCTTTCATTGCAAACAGTTAAAACCACAGATAAGCTTTATTTACAGGTTTACCACAGGGTGGGATCTAATCATCTTTTCTTGGGATAAAAGAGAAAAAGCACCTTATTTATTGAACGTGCGAATGAGAAACACATGCTCAAAGTCCTTTTTATTTAATGGAGTCAAGGTTATAAGGTCTGTAGATAAGTGGGGCCCATTTATCATACCATACAGCAAAACCCTACTGATGCTACAAAAAATACAGTGAATTGGTCGATCTGTGTCYTGCTCACCATCTACTACCCAGTTGAGCTTTTCAGATCAGGAATTATGGCCTTGTTCATTACATTTAAGAATATTTAAATAATATATTCATATTGACATAATCTGTTTTTAAATTCATAAAAAAGCAACACTTTTTTTGTTTCACTGATGAAGTGAGAGGGTGAACGAGGGCAAAAAATAAGAATGGAGGCAGACAAGTACTGACAGATTTAATTAATTTCAAAGCCATTTCTTTCACCTTCTGAAAGAAATAATCGAGCTGATTGTTTGAAGTTCCCTTGTTGCTCATTAGTTAGATTACAAGGCTGCATCCAGTTGATGCTCRACCTTTTTCCTCCTTGCCTCGGTTCTTTTGGCAAGTCATTTTAATTAATGTGTTTGTTCAAAAGTTTTTGTATTAACAYGACCCCCCTCCTGAAAATGACTTTTCATTCACCCCTCTCTGGTGCATCTTCCCATTCTTAACCTCAACTCACCTAATGATCTGAGAAGACAAACAAAGCAAGAAATTATAGGGGAAACAGGCAGAGAAGTGCGTGAAGCAATTTATTGTCTTGACGCTGCGCATAAATCCTTTTTTTTCTTGGTTGTTTCCCTTTGTCTGAGCTGAAAGGAATATTAATTAAATCTGATCTTGCAAAATATGTGCAGAAATGTTTTACCAAATTCTTAAACATTTTATCCCTCATTTCCCAACTAACCTGAAACCCCCCACAAATTGATATAACTCAGCCCACTTTACTGACATTGAGCATCCTAAACATAAACTTTGGGTGCTAACAAATTGTGCAAAATCTTTGTTTTCAAATTGKGACATTAACCTTTTGGACTCAACATTCTGTTAGCAAAATATCCCATGTGCCAATAGACTTATTTTAACTAAACTTTTTTGAAAGATGCAAATGCAAATCTACAGCTGATTAACTTTCAATGAAATTTAAGATCCCAGCTAATCAATATAAACCAACACATAAATGGCTATAAATCAGCCCTCTTTACAGATATTGAGCTAAAATTTGRTGTAGTAGTAGCTGAGGAGCACTCACAGCACATACTACATACATGACATCACATCATTACATTGTTGATTATTTTCAAGGTTTGATCAAAATAGCTGCAACTATTATTTCTCAACAATGCTGRCTGTGTATCAATTCATGGGTTACAGCCGACGTCGGCCGCATTTATCAGCCGCTTACGTCACTGCCCCACGCCGTAGGCTGTCCCAATTTGTAGGCACCTACACATGCAGCCGACAAAACCCCGAAAACATTGGCTGCATCTAAGTATCCTACACGGCCGATGCTTTCCCCGAATTCGTTGCGCCTTCAGCAAATTAAACAGAAAAACAAAGATGGCAAAGTTTTTTTTAATTGTACGTCAGAGTCTCATTTCACAGCCGTTTATGCAGCAGATACGGCCCACGTAGACTGCAGCCAACGTCGGCTGCAGTCTACATCGGCTGCAACTCATGAATCGAGACACAGACACAATATCTTAGTCTAAAACTCATGAACTTGAAACGTGGCAGGTGACATGCATTCAGTGGTTTCGTTCAGTGGTTTTCATTTATTTTTGGTCATGCACTCCCTAGGTAACTGGATTTTTTAAATCAATTTTTATAATGAATAAATATTTTTAATTTAAATTCAAGATAGATGAGATGTCTTGCTTTATGTGGTRCTTCTTCTTTAAAGGAGACATATCATACTTTTAAATCCTTCTTTTCCACATTTAGATTCTTCAGTTGGGGTCTATATAAGGTAGAACTGCAATGCTTTGGTCTGAGTTCCTCCTTATTGTAACTCCACAAGCCCCTCTTCCAGCCCTTTTCTGAGGTGTGTCTCAGATCAACTCATTTTGAGGCTGTCTCTTTAAATCCAAACGAGGAGCCACCCGGCCCGCTTCCAGCTACCAGAGCTGATATCATTGCAGCATGAAGACTACCGTATTTTTCGGACTATAAGCCGCGACTTTTTTCCTGAACTTTGAACCATGCGGCTTATAGACCGGTGCGGCTTATACGTGGATTTTTTTCTTCAGCCACCAGGGGGCTCTTATGCTCCATTTGCTTCAACCGCTCGCTTCAAAAAAAGAAAGAAAAAAAAAAGAAAGCGATCGCTTCCAGAGCTGACTGTTGTATCAGGAAGCAGCGATTTAAAGATAGTCAACGGCCAAAAACTCATAAAAGGGGATAAAACAGACATTTTTCACGGTGGAATCTGACTTATAAAAACTTTGGAGCTTAATCCAGGACCAGTTTGTGGATAAACGTCGAGTGAAGAACCGTGGACTTTTTTTTCCTCATTGCACTCCCCGGGGAAGGAATCCTATGCAGTGACGTATGCTGGAGCGAGAGGGCTTTCCCACCACAGCTTCAGAGCCAGCATTACCCCGGGAGGACAGCGACACAGAAAGCAACACCGAACAGATACCGCTGTGTGACGCAGCTTTTCTCAGCTTGTTTAACTCCGACACTGAAGAGGACTTTGATGGTTTCAGTGCGCCGGAGGAAGATGAATGAGACGTTTTGTTGGACCAGAAACTGTTAAAGAAAACTAACAAAATAAGATCAGTTAAATGAACCATATTCCTCCGAACTTTAATTCTTAAAAGGTTTGCTTTTTTATATTTTGATGTTGAATTCACTTTTTTGACGGCAAATTTGGGTCTACTGTTTTTTTTTTAATGTTGGAGGTGCGGCTTATAGTCCGGTGCGGCTTATATGTTAATGTTGGCGGAATTTTTTTTAAAAATGGCAGGTGCAGCTTATAGTCCGGTGCGGCTTATAGTCTGAAAAAATACGGTAATTTTCTGTAGTCCTTAGAGACTCCAAGTACACAACAAAATGTATTTAATGGTTAAAAATGTAGATTTTGCATCATCTATCCCCTTTAATATAAATTRTATTTGAATTTTCAGATAAAGTTTAAAATTTCTACATTCATCTCAGCACCAAGAGCTGAACTGAATTTAACTTGTGGTGACTACCAGTCCCTTCAGCAGCTTAATAATGTCTTTAACTTTCGGATATCACCATAAAGTGTTTTTGTTTTTCTTTTAGCACGAAGAGTTGTACTCAAAATGTCGTGCCTCTTTAAAAAAATGTAGTTTCTTTTATAGATGTGTTTGATAAACACCTAAGTAGGACTTAAATTTCTGTAACAGATCCCTGATTTTCCAATGCAGGGTGCGCTGACTTTTAAAAACTCAGATGGGTGGGGGAGGGGGGGATTTGGTGGGGGCGTTGTGGTTTGCTGATAGCGCTGAAAGAACAGAATGTATTGCGTGATCTGTGAGCCTTGAACTCGCTCTGTGTGAAAGCCAAACACAGTGTACACACACACACACACACACATGCTCCCACACAGGAGTGCATAAATCACACGGAGCCACCAGCACATGCAGCAGGCACAACTCGGGACACACTTTCTCTTTCTGCCTCTCCTACACAATGACACACACACACACACACACACACAGCTCGTCCAGGGAGAGATGAAGAACCAGAACTGAGACAAGCTCTTCGTCATAGAAGAACACAAGCCTTGGGGGCAGATAGGATAAGAAAAAAATAAAACAAAATAAAGGATGAAGGATCTCCCCTGAAGTGATTCGCATCAATAAAAAAGGTGTTTGCAGAGACTGCTGCTGTGGCACCTAATTAGTTTCACATAACAATGTCACTGGACAATTCCTCAGAGAAGGAAAGCAAGAAAAACTGCAACCGAATGCAGAGATTTGTAATATTTTCTCCCACATTTGATGGTTATCCCTCAGTTAATTGCAATCGTCAGAATCAGAGGAGCTTCGTATCCAGTTTGAACTGAAGTGCAGCTTTTTGAGTCGCAGATCAGCTGCTTTCAATTATTCACACGAGATTAGTTTGTCCTGCCGCTCAGCGATCAGCGATATGACGAGCAACAAAATGACTATYGAAGATGAAACCAGACAGGATTGCCTGGTTGTGACTAATTAGTGCGCGGGTGAACGTAATAYCAGGGCCGACTCTTGTCATGGATACGGTTTGGTGTGTGCGTTTGTTTCTGAGTGACAGACGCYGTAGAGAAAGGCAAACAAATGAGAGCCAGATGGGGCCYGACGTTGACTGAAAACAGAGATAAAACAAAACCCCTGAAATTCTGTCACTACAACTTAAAAGCTTTGTAGCTATACAAGTATGTGTGGAACAAATCCAACATGTCAGGATTGTTTTTAATAAATAGTTAAATGTGTGGTTTTATTGTGTCCATTGGTTTTAATGGTTCCGCTTGTTGTTTCGCACTAAAACTAAATAAAGTGCTGTGCGCTTCAGGAAACAAAATGTTCCCATAAATGAGCCCCCCACCATGTAAAACAGATGTGATGAAGCAGAAAAAAGAAAAGGTTTGGATCTTCCAGAAATGACTCATATGGATTACACCAAAAAGAGTCGAAGCACTTTAAGCTTTGGCCTCTTTAGACCAAAAATATCTRATGGTTTTGGTGCCGGGGTACAGTTTTCAAAAAGCTAGAAAAAAATGTTTTGATGACTGTTTTTCATGTGTTGGAGATGTAAATCTCTGCTTTCTCGATGATTTTATTTGATTACTATTCATCTTTAATGCATGGTTGAATTTCAAGATGACCACAAGAAAAAACATGTCACTGTAAAGTTTGCAAAAAAGAAAATACTCTCACAAATACAACAGTTGCCATTTAACAAGACGTCAACGCAACATCAATAATTCACAACAACTATAAGCTGTAATTTTGTTTGATTGGAAACTCTAAAAATATGTTTTGTTATTGAATAAATGGAGCGTCACTCATGTCTGCAAAGTGATGCATCGAACGTTGAAGAAAGTTTCTCATGTCTCCCAAAGTTACAGGAAGGTTAGTCTGAGGAGTGGGTCTGAGCTCCTGACRTGAATCATAGCTTTACTAAATATAGAATCTGAATTGTGAATTTTAGGCCACACTTTGTCTCTTCTGTTAGCTTTTAGAGTAGAAAGAGTTGTTTCACAATGTGTTGGTGAACTATAGACTGGAAAGTCTATTTATTAACACACGGCTGCAGTTTTTATTTTACCAGCATGGAAATCCTCAATTGAACAGCTCCTAGAAATCACCTAATCGAATATATAAATCATAATAATACTGAAAATAGTCCTTGAAGGAGTTTATATCACTTGTTGCGTTGCACATCTTATGTCTGTGTAATAAAAAGGCCTGTTTATTCTGAGGGGCTGGTCTGGCTTTAAACCTGGGTTCAGCTTGTTTGCAGTGGCCCTTATGGTCCAGRTCCACTCTGATTTCTGAGAAGACTCGTTCTGAGCTGCTCAGCCCGGTTTGATGTCTGCAACTGCTGCTCATTGATTGGTTTACTGACCGAGGGGGGTTAGGTCATACATGTGCCATATATGAGGAACTTTACTTGAATCAATTGCAGTAACTGTAATGTTTTTTTCCCACTTGAGCTGCAGCAAGCAAGCAAACAACAAGCTAGCAACAACAAGCGAACATTAGCTAACATTAGCTTCTGTCGTCCTGTACTCTTGTCTTAAGTGTCATACTGCTGGTCCTGTGGAGTCTTCAGTACTTTTTTCTTGAGTTTGGTGAAGTCTGTTGCGTTGCAAATAAAATGAAATAAGGTTTGCATGGGTTTAATATGACC
>NW_013952441.1:1274828-1277992 GCF_001266775.1 Austrofundulus limnaeus | reverse complement strand
GCTAAATTCAATTAGCTGTAACAGCCATCTTGTACTGGACAGACCCCAAAAGTTAATCAGTTTTAGGAGAAGTTTAATTATAAAACATCCACGGTTCATGATTTGACACCAGCCTTCCTAACTTCAAATTATTTCTCAAATGATAAAAAAACACTATTTTGGACTAATTATTTGTGCATGACATTTTATTTATAAAAGTAATCCTAAAAAGCATTTTTTTTTATTAAAACAGAGCAACAGTATTGTTGATTTATGTTGCATTTTGCATTGAAATTGAAACATTGAAAAAAGACACGTCTTCCTTTTGTTTGCAATGACCCACTGATTTGTATGTCTCGGAATCRTTTGTGTCATTATTTTCACACTTAATCAAAGATTAGTGTTGCATTTCCACCCTTATTCCAATTACCCCAGTCATTGTTAGGGTAGTATTCATCATCCTGTCTCTGTAATTGAGATCCTGTGGGGTAATCCATCACACAGACATTGCTCAGAGATGACRTTTTATTGATTTCACAGGGCATCCTTGGGCTTAACCACATCAATCTCTAGGTGACAGTCGCTGCAGTAATTGCGTGCCACCGCTGCTAATGGCTATTCTGCTTGACCATCTCGCTGGCCAATTATCCACCCGAGATGCCGCACAGGTGTAAAGAATCATAATGAGGCTGTTATGATGGGTTGAAATGGGGATAAGGGCYCAGCGATCCCGCTCAGGGTGAATGAAACCTGAGCTGTTTTCATTTTTAGGACAATTGACTTCTTGACAYGGAACAAAAAAACCCCATTTTGACTTGTTCTGTTTGCTGCCGGWGAGCTGCTTTTGTGCTGCACACGAGTTGCCCCTTATTCTCCACCCTCCCATTGAAAGAGTCATTGCCTGGCATGCTCCGGTGGTTCTGTTCATGACATGCTTCATGTAGGCTGGGACTTGCGTTGAGCTTAGGGTAAGCTGGGGGAATTCTGCTTCTCTGCTCCACTTGGCACTGGCCTGCAACGCTGCCTGATGTCAGACAGATCGCAGCCAGAAGGACTGGCCCTCTTCCCTTACTGGAAAAAAAAAAAAGCTAAGTTTCTAACACTCAAACCAGGTCTTTCTTGGCTCTAAGAGTGGGTTCTCATGCACACAATCCCAGTTTTCTCTCTCGCATCGTCCAAGTGAAGCTGAGTTTTTTTTGCCGCTCGCCACATGAAAGTTAAAAAAACATTATTGGAACCACATTTCCTCACAAGTCCTTCAATTTAAATGTAATATACAGCACTAATAGAAACTCGGAGATGAATTTGTCCGACAAATGCCCTCAATAGAGCTTTAATTTGCTTTTCATTTATCATACTTTACTTCAGTGTTTGTTTAGAAGTTCTTTTTTAGGATGTCTGAGTTTAATGAGACAAAAGGTTCAAAAGAGCTGCACTGATCCAACTTGTTCATCTAGGCAGTTTTAGTAGTAAAATACAGTATTATGTCCCTAAATGTTTTCTAAACTCAGTCATTTAAAAAAACGGTTGTTTCATTGGACTTGAATTGGAACAGTCACCTGTGCTCAGACAGATTAGTTCTGTTTAGCCTGCAGCATTAGCTGTACTATTGTGATTTTTTCCCACAAATATCCATTTGTCTTGAAGCCACCTGATAAGAGAATTACTCTTTTTTTTTCTTTAACAGGCCTGGTTAGCATTTGATGTTCTTCCAAGGTTTGATTAAAAGTCCCTCAAGCACTCTGAACTCGATTCAATCTACAGGAAAAAAAAGGTCTCCACAGTTCATGGCTTTATTCTAGTACCTACTTTATTTATTTAATTTGTTTTGTGTGTTTATAGGTTATCAGCACAAGATAATGTGTCCTAATCAATAAATCCTTCCATCTATTCATACATTTATTTTAAGCCAATTGTTAAGCATCACGATGCATAAAGGCAGACAAGAAAAAAGTGACATCAAATTTCTGTTACAGATTCCCTTCTTTTAAATCAAATAAGTTTTTATTATAAATATGAATATGATTAAATGGTTTTGCCAGAGCCTTTTTATTTCTGTCAGTGTATTTAATGTCACTATAAAAGATAAAACGGTGAGAATGACAGTGTTAAAAGGAGATGCAGCACAAAAGAAAACTAAATAATTCAAAAAGGACAAAAGTGGCATTTAGCTGCTGGTGTTTCATTATTTTTATTTATTTATTTTTTGTCTACACTGTCAAATTCAGAGATGAGCAAATCAAATTCCTCCTCTGGTCTATTTTCTCTCAAAAAGATGTTTTGGGTAAAGGGATGTAAGAACACATCTGTAAATCTGCGCAGAGGCTCGACATGTGCCGAGACGTCAACAAATATCAGTTTTCTGTGCACTGAGAAAACAAGTAGTGCAAACATATTTACCCCCTGTTGTGTCACATTTGCAGTTTTTCTGTTCTCGCTCCGATGTCGGGCTGCCGTCTCTTTGAGACCATTTCTGTCATATTAATTGGGAMAATCTCTCCCGTAATGCCAACTCTCTGTCAGTCACACAGAGCCCCTGCTGGAGGCTCATCTTGTGGGTAATGCATTTTAAATGGAGGGGCGTGACCCCACCCTTTCCCTATGCATCATTAACTTCCCACTGATTAATAAACAGAAAGCTGCTGAGGCCATGTGGGGCAGGCGGCTGGTGGCATTTGGCACGGAACGTAGAAGGCTGGTGGTTCTTTGCTCGGCATGGATGAGATGAACCCGTACGAGTTGTCAGCTGAATGAAATTGAGTGAAAACTTTTCAACCTTAGCATTTCTGCACCTTGATGACTCATTGAAGCATAAGTCATTCCTTTATATTTTTTTCTTGTAATTCTTCCCCATCGTGATCCTTTACTTGGGTTAAAGGGGACATATGCAAAATCCACTTTTTTTTTTGGTTTGGGACATATTTTCCAACCTGTTCAGTTTTCTCTATTATAAATGACGTTTTCTGAAATGTTACATCACAGTATTTGTGACAGAACTGCCAAATAACTTACCAACTATAATAAACTGATTCACATAGGATGTTTAAGATCCTCCATAGATAGAAGGCAGTGTTTTCCAAAGTGGGGGCAGTGGGCTGCCAGGGGCAGCTTGGGGGGCCTCAGAAAGCTGGACAGAAGATAAGGAAAAAAAGCTAAAATATACATATATATTCTAATAAATGTTT
>NW_013952441.1:1263003-1274217 GCF_001266775.1 Austrofundulus limnaeus | reverse complement strand
TCACAAGACATTATACAGACAGGCTATAGTATCATGGCTACCCAGCAACGGAGCTCAAAAGTGTGGGATCATTTTAAGAAAATGAAAGAGAAACCTGTGCAATATCTGTAAGGCAGAACTTGCCTTCCACAGCAATTATTTTTAGTTAGCATATAGCTAAAATCTAACCATGGTTATATTATAGCAGTTGCATTCTGGCACGATAAGCTGTATGTTTTATATTCAATTAACATATGATCCGATTAGTCGACTAATCGAAAAAGTAATCAGTGATTAATCGATTATAAAAATAATCGTTTGTGGCAGCCCTACTTGTCATATAACTTTGGGCCTCAGTCAGAAAGGAGGTTGTGGGGSTTTATGTTCTGTCGGCTTGAGAGAAAGATGAGACTGATGTCAAATTATACTTTTTTCCTCCCATGAGACTACCATGTGTCCTTCATATCACTGCAACACACATCAAATGTTCAGAAAAAAAAGGTAGCACATACTATTTTTCATAACTCTGATTTTATTTGGCCTGTCAACACAATTTAAAAACGTGTGTATTTGTTGAAGTCTCTACTTTTGACACAAGTTAAAACCGAGCCTCAGAGATCTTTTCTGCTWGAGACATTTAAATAAGTCATGTGACTAGGCTCCAGAGAGTTGATATACTGTCATAACTTTTAAATACCGTCACCGTCTTTCAATATCAACGTATATTACAATACCGTCATACTGGAGAACCACTCCTTGAATGTCACAAACTATTTTTGCTCCTAAAAGWGATTTGTGGAATCAATCTTAAGCATTAAGATTAAGCGAGAATGACTCAAATTTACATTTTAGGAGACATTGATGAAGTGATTCTAATTTACAGAAAGTCACAAAAAAACGTAACATATGGATGACACATGGATTAGGGTTAGGTTATCTTGTGCTTTGTCACACCCACCCTCTTACAGGCAGGCAGTGAGGCAGAAATATTACACACATCCACCCCACAGGGTTGTCTATCGAGGGCAGATGTTGGTTTTGTGTGTTCAGTCAAGAACGTAGACCTAATTAARTCTGAAGAACCACATCATTTTATTTGGCTCTCCCCACTCTTTGGCCTTGCTTTGATGCAGTGATTATTACCAGGTCTTTGGCTCTGCAGAGTACTCYAGGGTGTGGAAGCATTGTGTCTCATGCTGACAGCTCCCAAACAAAATAGCCCCCCCCCCCCCTTGGGTTGTTGCAGCTGAAACTCCCAGCTGGGTTGTCGGTGGTGAGGTCAGTAAAAGAATCCAGCTGTCTGCTGAGGTTTRTTCCTTTGCTGTGAACCAGCCAACCATCTGCTGATCTCCTAGAATGGATTACTGAACATGTGCTTGCTGTACATGGTCACACTGCAGACTCAATTTGCTTGTACAAATAGTGACTCCAAATGCAGATGTTTATGGTATAATAATAATCCCAGGGGGGCAAAGAGTTTCCACTACTTTTGGACCATTTCTTGTTTTCTTTCTCCTGTTAATCCCCAGTTCCCCACTGGCTGGGTGTCCTTCAACCCCATGAGGGAAAAGAACAGAACTCAGTTACCTCTATCGTAGTGGTTTGGTGGTATTTCTTCTTTTTTGTCTTTACATTGACATTGACAGGATGACTCGATTGTTTATATGGCTTTCCTACATGATAAATGATCCTTTATATCAGGATTTCCCAACAGTTGTTCTCAGGGCACACTGCCCTATTTGTAGATGTTGCTCTGCTTCAACACACCTGGTTTAAATTAATGGATTGATACCACACTTTTGTGGAACACGTCAACAAGCCGTTGAGGTAATTCATTCCTTTAAATCAGTTGTCGGATTAGGCTACTTCTAAAACATTTAGGACAGTGTGACCCACAGAGCCAGGATTGGGAAACAAGCTTTTTACAAAGTTTGTTGTTGCTGGATTCTTCAATTGGTTTATCTTGAGATTGGGAGGTTTGAAGTTTTATTTGTAAAATGTATAATTATCCCTCTAAGTTGGGGGTGACTTTCTGCCCCAAGCAGAGGAGTTTAAGTATCTGGGAGTCTAGGATGAAAAGAGAGATGGATCAGTGGATCAGAGCCATGTCCACAGTAATGAGGAGCAGAGTCAAAAAAGGCAAAGCCCTCAATTTATTGGTCTGTTTATGTTTCAACCCCCACTTATGAGGTTCAATTTCTCAACAAAAGAATGAGATCCTGGATACAAGTGACTGAACGACCAGGCTTAGACTTAGAGATAAAGTGATGAGCTCCATCATCCAGGGGAAACTCGGAGTAGAAGTGCTGCTCCTCTGCACTGAAGTCAACTGAGGTGGTTCAGGCATCTGATTTTCATCCCTTTGGAGCACCTCCCTTAGTAAGTTTTCCCTACATGTCCCACTGGGAAAAGACCTTGCTGCAAGGACTGTATATTCCCTCTGACCTGGGAACACCTTAAGCTCCCCTTAGAAGAGAGTATTGCTGAGGAGAGGGTCTGGGTTTCCCTCCCAGATTGACAAAGTGTCAGCCTTCTTTCGTTGTTCAAAATTGAAGCTATGCACCCGCTTTGGATGTTATCATCCATGAAATGGACGTTATTAGGCGTTATCGGTCTCCTAGAATGGCTTCAGAATGTCCCGCCTATGCCGGTTAGCAGGTTCCCCGTCCCATAGAATGGCTTCCAATTGTCAGCTGGTTAGTATGAGGCATAAAGCCACTATCTGGTTAATATGAGGCATAAAGCCACTATCTGGTTAATATGAGGCATAAAAATGGTTAATATGAGGCTTAAATCCATTAAGGTTAACTTTAGAGCAAATGACATGGTTAGCGCTAAAGACACCGCCCTCCAACAATTGTATATTGTGCCCTTCCAATAGGTCAATGGGTAGAGTGTCGGACCAGAGGGCGGGAGACCAGGGCTCGAGACCAACACGGACACAAAAAAATTATTACAATATCTTTTGGTTATTTACACATTCATTGTCATTGATATATTAACCCACTAGGGGGCACTGTCAGGATAGCCTGAAGCCTAGAAGGCCCAGTAGGGACACTCTGAAGCCATTGTATGGGACTGATAATGCCTAATAACGTCCATTTCATGGACTGATAACATCAGAATCCCCTGAGTTATGTTTATGAGGGCTGCCATGATTTAATTTTGGGACAGTAGTGTGCGTACTCAGGATTTGAATCTTTAACTCCTGCCTATTCCCTCGCACATAATCTTGGTGACACCTGACCTTTCTTTAAAATATGGAAGAACTATAATTGTGTTAGAAACATGAATATTTGAACATACAGTGACAGTAAGAACTACGTGAATCAACAATAGTCAACACCTAAAAAATGAAATAAGATGTTTTTTGGTTTTTATTTGTACCAAGGGTAATATTTTCTTTGCAAAACTGCTTTGATCAGTGACTGACATTGTTTTGAAAGCACAAAGATTGAACCAAGACACTGGCAGAGTTAGGGATCCCATGGTAGTGGGTCTGAGCCCTGCAGAGTCCCAGTTTATTTGCACCCACTAAACCCACAACAGGTCTAATGGTTCAATCTTTGGATGCAACTTCTTGATCATTTGCACAACTTTTAATCTGATCACAAGTGGAGCCAAATGTGAATACAAGACATGCAGATGGAGACGGTACGTAGAAAGTGACAGTCATTTTTTAAAAGAAAGGGTCCTTTTTGGATGTGTAACTATATAAAAAAAATCTCTCTGCAAAATGTGCTGCTTTTTTCAGAAGTTTCCAAACTGGTTAACTTCAGCTAGAGATACAAGTCCCATTGCATTTAGGTTTTGCTTTAGGCACAACAAGAACCACAACAAATCCTTTGAAAATCCCAAAAAGTTTCAGTCACCGTATATTTAATCACATCTGTAAATGAAAATGATTACTTCACCGTTAGGTCCATCTGCTCATTACTTGCTATTGTCAACAGCCTCTAAACTAATTACTGTTCCGTTGTATGATGGAATGAGTTATTGATTGATATTGAATGCTTCGTCATGGTGTGCGCTCACGTTGCCAAAGTGTCTTAATAAAAAAACGACACTGCAGCCTTTTTTAAAATTTGTTTTCTTTCTTCGTGCCTACAGCTGCTCAGATCAATTTATGCTATCCTAAAGCGGGGTTAAGTGTTAAATCGTGTCAGACCGTTTATCTTCCATGCAGGCGTTGTAATCGTGGAATGACTTCAAACCTGATGACTGATTTTCTTTTTTCCCTCTTTTTTAAATAAAATCCCCAAGGATTACTTATGATTGTTTCTTCTCTTCATTTATCTTTTTAGGGGGCTGTTTGCTAGTAACTATACAGAAACCCATTACCTGGAAGAYGGCACTTCAGTCACAGGCCCTCACAACTTCACGGTACGTTTCTTTTTATTTTTAGTGTGTGAACTTGGATTTGGACCAAGCGCCTCTTACAGATGAAGGATTTCTGTGAAGCTCTGCTTTTAGAAATGCTCAGCTTCCTTGTGCTAATATTAGGGCTACCAAAAATGTGAATAAAAATTAAATTRCAGTCAGGCTCCTTTTTTAAACCACCTGGAATTGCTCATAAAGAATCCCATGTAGGTGAGTGGGCCCATTTTCAGCGAGTTGATYCATATTTGATGAAGTAAAGGCAGACAGAGGGCAGAGAATAGACTCGGTTTTAGGAAATAGCTCAAGTCTTTTATAATGGATAAGTTTAAAACCATCCGCARAAATGATTTGTTATGCAGGTCCTCACGAATATCTTGAATTAGTGAACATTTAAGTGCACTTCAGAACTCACACTGACTGAAATATTTGCTTTATTTATGAGCTTTGTACTTGGTGAATTGAGTTAGCACATTTATCTAAAATCCATCTGTGAGATCTGTCAAATAATTTATATTTTTCATTTTTTGCAACCAAGTCAAGGCCGACATATAGCCACATGCATGGCTTTTGGTCTATTGCTGCACAAACTACTTTCTGCCTTTTTTTTACTTCAGTGCTGGGATAAATATTGCTCATATTCATCAAACTCAATTAGGCATCCCTTCGGCAAAATGTTCTCAGCTTTTAAACGCCTGGGCTCTTTGAAAACATCTTCCATGGATGCATAAATATCCTGCCATGCAAAGATATTTATTTTATGGTTTGGTAAAATAAAGAGGTAATTATAGTACACTGTATTGAAAGTGGCTTAATCACGTGGAGCAGTTTTTACGCTTTGTAGCTTCCACCAGCTGGCTTTATTTCACGGATTTGTTCATTCGCAGTTTGGAAACCAATTAAATGTCTAATTTTTCTTTGGAAAGCATAGTAAACACCCTGTAGGGGTTCTGCATGTGAAACACTCAGCAGGGTAGCTGAAATGCACAAAATAGGGGATTAATTGAATTACATAATGTGAAAATTAACATTATATTTCACTTGATGCTGCAGCAAAACCAGAGCTGCAACTTTATGGATTCAGCTCATTAGAATTGTTGCCATTCCAGAGCATAAAGATAGCATGGTTCAATCCGAGATGCCACTGTCGAGTTGTCCAGCTTTAGTGAAATTCCTAAAGAAATAAACAAGAAATATTTGCTTAAACATTAGACTTTATTTGATAAACATATATTTTAACTGTAAAATAAAGACTGTAAAAATACTGTAGGATGTTTAGTTTTGTACATTTTTATAAATATATTTTAACAGGAATGGGGCCATTTTATTTACATGCAAAGCATTCTGGGTAAATGATGACATGGATAGGTCCTCGGTGCGAGGCTGCTAGCGAGCTATATCCACCCTCACGGTTAATCTTGGACAATATCTGATGATCGACTCTTTTAAATGAAACCAGAGAGCGTTGACAGAGAGGAGAAGGTAGAAATAACTCAGCCTGTAACTGAAAATATGAATGGAGGACAACAGAGCTGCTTCATAGAAGAAGAACCTCAGCTTAGCCCGCACGCTATATTGCCTTATATGTATTAGCTCGTTGCTAGTGCGACAAACAAGCTAAACTGAGGTCCTCCATCCATATTTTCAGTTACAGGCTGAGTCATTTCTACCTTCTCCTCTCTGTCAACGCTCTCTGGTTTCRTTTAAAAGAGTCGATCATCAGATATTGTCCAAGATTAACCTTCAGGGTGGAAATAGCTCGCTAGCAGCCTCGCACCGATGACCTACCCACGTCATCATTTACCCAGAATGCTTTGCATGTAAATAAAATGGCTCCGTCCGTGTAATATATTTTTAAACTTTTAGTTTAAAAATTATAAAAACTAAATATCCTACAGTATTTTTACAGTCTTTATTTTACAGTTAAAATATATGTTTWTTAAATAAARTCTAATGTTACAACTAATCGGGGATCCCTTTAAAGTAAATGATTCASGTCAGATACCTGTTTGGCTGATTGATATTACAAACATTTGAACATCTTTTTGACCTCCTTCCCTTTTCTCGTTCCTCTCCCATGAGCACAACCCTGTTCTTCATAGGAGGAGAATTTTACTGAAAACATGTCTTTCTGAGTCTGATCTGTATGTAATTTATTTGTCCTGCCAGCAGGGAGGGAGGCTGATATAGTGATCTGGGCGAGGGATCTTGCAGATTCAGTTCTGTGTCAACAGCGAGGCGCTGCCGGGCCTGACTTCAGCATGAGTCAGCCGTTTCTCCGGTTCTGTTTTACACTCTCTTCCTTTTTCCACAAAACTTAAATCCACACRGAGCACAATAAACAAGTGTCATGTGCTGCAACAAAAGCCGTCCACTGGGAAAATCAATCACCTCCCTGGATATTAAATAGTTAGCTTGGAATAATAAATGTCTGTCTGGATTCACACGAAGGGTTACCTCCCACAATAATGTGCGTTTTAGTTATGAATCTTACTTTATCACACCTGATTTATTAACACATATACAACCCCCACTTCAGCAGAAACCATAGAAACAAAAAGTCTATTCATATCTCTTATATCAATACATCTCAGTCATGATCTCATCAAAAAAACATGAGGATAGCATTAACTCAGCACACTAAATCCAGCCCTGCTCCTCCCAACTAAACTAAGAATTCATTTGTTATATGATGTCCTGTCTTTGCACATTTTACCACACTATAATTATTTTTTTCCACTTTTAGTGTGCCACAGCCATTAGTTTAAAGGGATTAAAGGATATTATGCAAAATCAACATTTTTTCAGCTTTATATCATGTTATAATGTCATTCCTTCATCAAAAACATGCCCAGAGTTTTGCTCTGACTCATTCATGCAGGTTAGAGAAGTCATTTAATCTCCTGTGTTAGTCATGTGGTGCTGCTGGTACAAAGCACCGCCTATTTACCCAAAGCACCTCCTTGGAGCCCAGTGTGCAGCTGGGATGCCAATTTCAAGGCTATGATGCACATTCAAATAGATTTTTGATTTGTACAACATTTTCATACTCAATTGGAGGTAACATAGTTACTTTACTATTAAACTATGTGCTTTGACAATACAGACTACCAACATTGGGATGTTCATCCCATTGTTTTTTCTGAGTGAAGTTTTGCATGTTCTTCCCTTGCATGCCTGGGTTTTCTGTTTTTATTAAAAAGCTAATAAATATGTGAACWAGTGCCTGTTTACTTGATGACACTCAGCAAAAAATCGCTCTACTCTCAATCTCTTCTGGTGCGATGACAATAAAGCTGTTCAGGCCTAATATTAGATGTGTCACGTTTGAAATAGAGTTTGGAGCTGTCAAATGATGAATGAATCTCCATTCACTGTTTTAATCAGATTGCACAGCCTGCTCTGATTTTGAAGAATGACAAAAAATAATAATAAAATAAAATTCAATTCAGTTCATTTATATAGCACCAAGTCTCAACAAAACCACCTCAAAAAACAATCAATCTAAAAATGCCAGAAGATTGTGTTGAATCACTTTGTCACAGTCTCCYATCCTGAGCAGCACACTGACAGCAGAGAGGAAAAACTCCCTTTCAACAGGAAGAAACCTGCAGCAGAACCAGAACCAGGCCCAGGACAGGCGGTCATCTGCCTCGACCGGCCAGATCGTTCTCACTCCCAACTCTTCACATATCGACACTTGTCCAAGGTTCCCCTTGCGTCTGGTTTTTACGCGTCAGGAAACCCCCTTGGGTCAGTTATTGACGAGATGAGAACAAGGAGGAGGAGCCTGTTGTCATGTTTTTGCAAAATGTAGAAAATGCATGACATCAAACCATTCCAAACCCTAAATTTAACTGGAAGTCCTATCCCTGACCTCACTACCTAAAATTAACCAGTAATCCTGACCCCTAATATTAACCACGAACCCCAACCCAAAGACCCTGTGGTGCAAACCTGGAAAACCTCTGGGCGGACAATAACTGACGTGAAGCTGTTTCCCGATGCGTCAAAACTGGACGCAGAGGGAACCTTGAACAAGCGTCAATTTGTGACGAGTCGGGAGTAATGGTGAGTTCACACCAAACGCGATTTCAGCATCAGGAGCAGCAGCTTTACATACAAAGTCTATGGTGGACGCGCTTCAAGCAACGTCAGGAAGTGCTGCGGCGCCTCAAGCGCAATTAGAGCAGTGTGATTTGAACGATCTGAACGTTCGACGCGCTGAGGCGCAAATCGCTGAAGTTAGAAAATCTGAACTTTTGCAGCTCGACGTGCTGCGTCGACCAATCAGAGAGACTCCACTGTGTGACGTAGCGACATATTTCCCGACGGGACAGTTTACTGAATGATGTCCACTAACCTGAAACAGACGGAGAGGAGCTCTTTAGCTGAAATCGAGTGCCTGCAGTCGGTGTCCTGACAGGAGATATTCTCACCAATGCGTGGCAGCAGCTCATCAGACTGGAAAAATAGTCCTGAAAGCAGCTGTGAGCCTCTACTCTGAATTATCTGGTGAATTAATTATGAATTAATTATCTGATGAACGTGACACGYTCTGGCTCTCTGTAAATAAAGCAAAGCCACTTCCTCGTCCGACATTAAACAGAGCCCGACAGAGGAGGGAGGGGCGGGGAGGCTCTTGCCGTGCAGCGCTTCAAGAGCTGACCTGCGTCTGACCTCAAAGTGCACAAGCGACCAACTTCAGCGTTGGCTGCGATTTTGAAGCTGAAATCGCGTTCGGTGTGAACGCAGCATAAGAGTGTGTTGGACTGGCTGAGGGGACAGCATAGAGACATGGACAAACACAGGACTGGTCCAGGTATATTTTATTAAAGAAAACATGTTATTGTTAGAAGTAATTACAACAAACATGTAGAGGAGCGTAGCAGCAGAGTGAGGAAATGTGGTCAGTTTGTCCTCGAGCAGTCTAAGCCTATAGCAGTTGAAATGAGGAAACCTAAGCCTATATGTTTTAATGTAGAAACTCTAGGAACCACAAGTAAACCTGCAGTCTGAGAGTGAAGTGCTCTGTTAGGAAAATTTGGAACAATAAGATCTTTAATATAAGATGGAGCTTGGTTGTTGAGAGCTTTGTATGTTAGAAGTAAGATTTGAAATTCTATTCTGAATTTGACAGGGAGGCAATGGAGAGAAGCTAAAACTGGGGAAATATGATCTCTCTTTCCAACTCTCACTAGAATTCTAGTAGCAACATTTTGGATCAACTGAAGACTTCTTAAAGAGTTGTTTGGACGCCCAGACAATAAAGAATTATATAGTCCAGCCAAGATGTGATAAATGCATGGATCAATATTTCTGATAAAATACGTGACAATATTCTCTCAACCAGAAAAAAAAAAAACTGTTTTCTCAGAATTTTATCAGCCAGTTTTTCACTTTTGATATTATTGCAACAGTTTGGGAGAGGGTGTGTAGCGGTTGTTAAATTAACTTTGCTGCAGAAACAAAAGTTCAGGGGTTGAATCTCCTGATGCGTGTTTCCTGCYTGCCAACAATGTATCACTTTCCTCATGTTGTATGTTTTTCTGCCAACAGTTCAGTCTGTTTGGACCCAGACCATTTCTGCTCGCACATAGAGTTCTTTGGGGTTTTGTTACTGCAACATTTCTTTTTCGCAATAATAACTCCTTTGATATTTAAAAAATAATAATAATTCGAGAGTGTGGCTCTCGAATTGACACAAATTAAGCAAAATTCCTCCTGATGCCAGCAGCCTCTGGAGACCACCTCAAAAGAGGTCAATTGTTGAAACTTAATGCGTGCCCTCTATATTTAGAGGCAGTCTAAGTAGGRTAGAAAACTCACACTTCCTTTTTTCCCCCCAGAACAAGGTGCCGTGGGTCAGACCTCACCTGAGCAMGGCTGTCTCAGCGAAGCTGAAAGCTCAAGGCCTGTTTTCACTCTAAACCAGACACTTCCTCCCCACCCATTCACTGCCAGGCCTTGTTCAATAAACATGGAGCTTATTCACATTTTTTGCTCTCTACTTTGCTGTAGCCTGACAGGTGGTCTGTGAAAGTGGCTACCTGGGAGTGTAGCRGAAAGCAAAGCTAATGCAGGGAAAAATGACACTCAAACTCAGATTGGAGCTATTATTAGTCTGTGGTGATGACTGTGAATTCATCCTGACAAAGACTTTTTTTAACTCACTACTTAGTTGAACATCTTTAAAACATGAACTTCTGTCTCACACTGGTCCTATTTTTCTTGATATTTTAAATCCTTTTTTTACGCTTTTTTCAGGCAAACTGCTATTACCACGGAGAAGTGGAAGGTCRTGTCGACTCAGACGTCAGCCTCAGTACTTGTGCTGGAATTAGGTGAGTTTGTCATACATTGTTTGCCTTTCACGGTAATAATGTTGGTCTAAGACTTCAGGTATGATCCGCACTGAAGGCCAGGGAGTCTGAAACCTACCTCTGCTCTTGCTTTCTTGGTCGCTGGTTGAACTGATTGGTTTTTATTCGACCTGAGTCTCAAATGAGTTGAATTTCACAGCTGTCAGGTTTAAGTCAGCCGTGCCTCATTCTTCGTAGTGCAAAAGGAAAAGGAAGTATCTCATGGGGGGAAAAAAATCACGCAAAGTTCATTGATCGTGCCGGTTCGAAACAAATGTATATGTCTCACATCTGCATCAAGTTTCTGGTTAGATTTGTTACATGTGCATGCGATTTTTTTTTCTTACTCGAATCATAAAGATTTCTCAAGATATATTTGTATTCACAATTATCAAGTATTATATTTCTGAGTACCTGAACTTTCAGTATCGGGTGTGTCGTCTATACACAGTAATAACAACTCAGTTTGGGTTTCCTAACATGAGCTAATTACTTC
>NW_013952441.1:1252290-1262810 GCF_001266775.1 Austrofundulus limnaeus | reverse complement strand
AAATAATATTTTGAATTAAACTTTTTCAGTCAATTAAATGAAATGGTGTCAATATTTTCAGCCAGTATTCTTTTAGAATGATTTGATGTACTTGTGTTGTTCAATGTCAGTCATTCTTTTAAAACTCAGATGTTATGACTTTGCTGTTATACGTAGATGATTAGCTTTATTTTACTTTATGCAATTTGTGTTGGGTCTTGGTTTGATCATTGTCCTCTGACATTTTGTGTTGTACTGTTACTTGACCAGGTCGACATTGTAAACGAGAACTGCTTCTCAACCGACTTGCCTGTTAAAATAAAGGTTTATTATAGTTCCCACTAGGGCTGCACAATATATCGCAAATGTGTCAATATTCATATGGCAAAAGACTGCTTGGAGTGCAATAATGTGTTTGGAGAGTTTTGAATTTGTATTTTTCAAGCTAATGCAATATTTAGCAAGTAGGACAGAGTTTCATGGCAGCAAAAGCTCACACCAGACTTTGCCAAAAATGCTAAAAGTCACAGAGTAGGACGTAAAGATTAGAAAGTGAGGAAAAAAAAAACAAATCATTGCACCTGATATCATCATCTCAATATTTACAGATCATCACATCATCACCATCACAAGATTCTCTAATATCGTGCAGCCGTAGTTCCCACATGACGTCACACTTCCTTCATCGGGACTGCCGGCGCCATTTTGATAGTGGAAAAAAATGAAAGCAGCTTTCTCAAAACAATAGAACAGTGGTTCCCAAAGTTAGGGCCAGGACCCAAAGTGGGGTCCTGAAACATAAAGGTGAGGTCCTATAAAGATTTTCTGAATTAATTAAACTAAAAATGAAAATTAACAATTTTTTGCCTTTGTTACAAAAGAGTAATGCTAGTGTACTTACAATGGACAAAAATTGCGTAATGAATATTGTTACTATGCCCTTGTTTATTTGACGTGAAAACAGCATTTATCAACTGTGGTGGCACGATCTACCAAGAATGCAGAAACACGTTGGAATAATACCAGAAAAGTCTGCGTGTATGATAATCAAATATGGTTTAATTATGAGCGACAAACAAACAGAACTGAATCAGGAAGGTTCTGCATGCTTGCGACTGAACTCGTCGGCAGACTACAGCCAGTAATATAACATCATGTTAACACCATGTGACAGTTTACAACCARTCACAGATTGCCAAATATACTGTCCAGCACATGACTGGGCTCCCAGCCCAAAGGGTCTCTTATCGACCAAGAGAGTTCAGTCCGTTGTGGACTCCTGACGTCTGGAAACAAACGGACTACGAGAGCGAAATGAGCTATCAGAAAGATACGAGTGATGGACAGTGTCAAGGTGAAACAGTTATAAATAATTAGTCCATGACACAACCAACAACAGATGGGGGCACAGGTCTCTGCTGCTGGTATTTTGTAAGTCAAAGGCTGAAAAGTTTGGGAACCACGGCTATAGAATATGTTATTGTCTGAGCTTTCCACTCCACTGCATGAGTAAGAGAATTTTGATAGTTGTATATTGTTGGATTCAAGGTTGTGAAAAAAGGCAAAAAGCCATTAAAGCAAAGTTTTGTTATATACCAAGGATTAAAAGTAGCAAACATGAGCTAATTTAACAAGTGTGGCCAGCTAATACACAGAAGTTAGGAAACACACCATCTAATACTGCATGGATTTGCTTCAATCCCGATTTCAGCAGTAAGGACAATATCACATTTCTAAAAATAGAATAGAATAGAATAGAATAGAATAGAATAGAAATAGCCTTTATTGTCCCGCAGTGGAGAAATTCAGGTGTCACAGCAGCATCAGTACAAAGGTTCACACACTGGTTACTTTACAAACTATAGATAGTACACACAAAACAAAATTAACACATACTAGCCATGATGCAACTACTAATAATAAAATAAAAATATTATGTGAAGAATTGAAAGAAAAAAAGAATAAAAAAATAAGAAAGAAATAAAACTGATCCTGATTGTCAATCAGTCAGAATAAAGACTCGAACTGAACGCCAAGTGATTACATCTAAATTAATAAACATTTCTGTTCTGGTAAATATGTTCATATTTAAAATCTATATGCATGCTAATTTTAGAGTAATAAAAACCAACAGTTTTACAGTTTTGCTCTTTAGTTTTAGTGTTACATTTTTCACCAGCCACTGCTTTGGTTGAAAGTATCTAATGACTTTAAGGATTGTTGTTTATTTATATTGTCAGCGCCTATTTTTTTGTAAATTAAATAATTAATAGTGTTGATGACACTGACTGCCAGTAGCAAGTCCAGTTTGTCATACATGTAGCCTTTGAACATCCTTGTATTTCAATAACAGCAAATCTTCCATTTGTGGCTTTTTAATGACAAACTATTGTGTCTGTAACGCGATTTAACCTGTGATGAGACCATAGCTCACACGAAGAACAAAGCCTTTGTAACACTGCCCATGAAGCTCAGACTTTACCCAACGATTATCAAAATGTCCAGCTTTTAGTTTGACTCTGAAAACTCTTTAGAACTCAAAATTTCTCATTCATTAGCTGTTACAGTATAGATGCAGGCCCAAATCATGAAACTACCACCACAGATGGGTGAAATCTTATTCAATTTTAATTGATGTTTTGACAGTAAACTTGTGAACAATAATATAATTCCATGTGAAAAAGTGATTTTGACCATTTTGAGTTACTCTGGGTTCATTTGTGACCTAATGTTTGACACACCTACCTGGGGGTGGTTATCAGTGTTCCGTTGTTAATCCCATTTATACATCATTTTTAGAACACGGCTTCCTAGGCTCATTTTCCAGGTTGATGAGCATCAAAAGCTGTATTATTTGTGCCGCAATGTGSTTCGACAATATGTTTTGAAGATCAGGTTTTTATGGGCATATGTGCTTTAAATAGAGACTAAACAGTTACCATAGAGTTTTGCAACATTTTATCTTTTGTTTTTTAATTGACAAAATGTCTCACAGGAAATTTTTAGTCTAGATGTCAGTGATCCTTCCAGCTGCTGTTTATGAAATAAATGAAAATCAGAGTGTTTTTGGTAATAGTTTTGCAGAAATGCAGACAAAATCTTAAGCTTTATCACCACGGGCAGTCATCAGTAAGTAAACATTTTGTAACAATAGCTAGCAGAGATTCCTGTCTTTTTTTGCAGCTGAAAATAACATATTGTGAGGCTTTCGACAATTGAGGAGTTTCAGTGTTGGAAAGGCTTTATTTGCAGATGTCAAACAGGAGAAATGATTGCAGCAGTATCATTGGGCACCATCCAAAATGTTTTCATAAATCAGCCAAAAATCTAAACCCTCTGTAGAGTGATCTAGCAGACTGAGAAGGAACTGACGGTCGTAACATTTATTTGTTTCGGTTCCTCTGAAACCTGTCTGAGTTGTGACAGATCAATAAAACGTTTTTGACAGAGCGGTCTGCTCATTGCTTGACCTCTTCGCTGACGCAAACGGTTCCTGGTTTAGGTTGGCTGCACACAAACCTGTGATGGTTACTTAGCATGAGTTCACGTGGTTTGAGTAAGCTTTTAGAGCATATAAATAATGACACAAATTCAGAGTTTTATGGTGTTTCGTGCACAGCTGCAACCATGCCAATGGTTGGGAACCCAAATTATTTCCAACATACACCGTCGCCATATTCAGCTCTGTTCCGACTCTTTTTCAGGATGTCCTTCAGTGTTTGCCGCAGGATATTTTAAATCCTCTCTAAGTTTTGTTGGTGGAAGCAGTTTTGTTTGCATCTTGGGACAACAGCATCACAGTCAAGGACAAAAACGGCTTACCTTTGATTTGGGAACTTCTCTTAAGCCCCTTAGAACTGATAGTAGAAAATAGCATCACAAGCTGCTTAAGATAATGGACACAACACCCTCTGCAGAAAATAATGGTGAACCATAATCAGTCAGCTCCACTGCAGAAAAGACAGAATGTCATTTTCAATGTCTTTACCCAGATACATTTCTCATATATAATTTTTACTGACTTGTCATTTCCTGCCTAATTATCAAAGTGCTTTCATTTCCATCTCATTCTAAATAGGTTTAAAATCTTTTTTTTTTTTGTCTGATCCTTTTCTTCCTGCAGGGGTTTTGTATCTTTTGGAGGCCGATCCTACATGTTGGAACCGTGCACAAATTGCTCCGATGGGACTCACTGGATCTACTCAGCAGAACACCTCAGTTTTGTTTCCGGAACCTGTGGTCACGATTTCAACATATCCCACCCCGCTGTGCTCGCAGACAGTGGTCCGTTCAAGGCCTTCAGCTCAAGAGTAAGGATTTTTTTTTAGATGTTTTTTTTTACGTATTTTTTTTCTCTCAATGGAGAGTAGAAAATGTGAGGAAATAAGGAAGCTGACTGATGAGGAATCACAACAAACTCAATGTATATATTGAGAGACCCCCACATGATGATAACAAATCATAGATAAAACAGGTTTAGTCCTACAGTGTGTGGTGTCCAGTCACATGGCAAAAGACAGCACACCACACAGATTTCTCTCACGAAGAGTCAGATGCCAGACGGTAAATCTCGTGAGATCAAACGTGAGTTCAGACTAAACAAGAATGGTGATTGTGGAATATTTTTAACAGAGAAAAAATACAACAAAAAGACACTGGACTTTCCGATGCTCCATGGCAGTTGTTTTATTTTCTGTATTTTGGATTCCACCCCGTGTTTCCCTCACTTTGCTTTCTGATTGGCTACGCGTCACAGTCAACAGCTTGTTTGTCCTCGGGGGAACACCACACACACTAGGATATTGGGCCAAGACAATYCAACATGTTGAATATCCCTGATTTAAGGTCAGAGTGGTCTCGACGTCCCTCCAAGCTGACTCACTCTTAACACAYCACACACAGCAGGAATATCTAAGATTATCTTTCGAGCCATCATGATTATTAAGATTGGGCCAAAAATCCCCTCATCTTGTTGTGAACCCAGCATTAAGTGGCCAATTAAAAAAGCTTTCCTACTAGTATATTTTTATTATTTTTAAAGAATGCACTAAAGTGAATAATAGCTCAAAGCCACTTTAAACTCTAAATAAAGATTTTTTGATCCCTTTCAGTGAATGCCAAGGACATTTTTCAAAAACAGATTCCACCCCCTAGTTTTTTAGACTCAGCAACACATTTCTTATATTTTATGCATTTAAAATACCATCACCCTCTAACACTTTTATAGAAAAAGACCATTTGTCATGCAGATATAAATAAATGGTATATTATGTGTTGTAGATGCTACTTGTTGAATTATTCACGCGTTCCCTTCATCTGAACCATCCATTAGTTTTCCTGAATGTATGGAGAGCGGTGGTTGTTCAAAGGCCCGTGCAAAGCATGTCAGCTGCTAAGTGGCTCCATTTGCTCTTAACATAGAGTATAACTGAAGTCTCCAGCAGGTCCGGTCCATCCAGAAATCCACCCGCTTCGGATGTTATCCATTAAATGGACGTTATTGGCCGTTATCACTCCCATAGAATGGCTTCAGACTGTCAGCTGGTTAGTATGAGGCATAAAGCACTAAGGTTTTTTATGCAATCTGGTTAATATGAGGTGTAAAACCATAAGGTTAATCTTAGAGAAAATGACGGGCTACAATAAAGTAGACCCGATTCCAGCGGTAGGAGATTGTTGCATTCCAATGTATATGGCACTGGTAACCCACTAGGGGCACAGTTGGGACAGTCTGAAGCCATTCTATGGGACTGATAACCGCTAATAACGTCCATTTAATGGACTGATAACATCCGAACCAGCTGAGAAATCAACCCATCCCTTTAAAGAAACCCTCCCTTTGTTGAACTCCCTACACCCAACCTCTTGCGACCCTCTGAGCACGGCGATAAATCATTTGAGCCACATCCTCAACAAGTTTGAAAGCTCAAAGAGAAGAATGTTTTATAAATAATGAGAAAACACAGAATTCCTTGAATTGGTTGTTATCTCGGMTTTAAAGAAAGGCGTGTGCAGACAAACACATCGAAACAAGCAGCAACAAAGATGTGTGGTGTAAAAGATGAAGCAGATTCTCACGGACATCTGAGGAGATAAACATATAATCATGATGCAGCTCAAATAGTCGGGGCTTTCCAGTGAATCGAAACAGAGTTTGTTGGGGGTTTTTTGGCTGTTGTTTTGGGGTACGTTGATGTCAGTGTGGGAAATGAGCTAAATATGTGTTTGTTTAAAAGAAATTGTGCTTTTTCCACATTATATTTTTATTTTAGTCATTCAGCAATTGTGATTTTTATTGTGCAACCTGATTTCTGTGGGTGATTAAAGGGCTGGCTCTGGTTGCATCTATTGTCCTGAGTTGTAAAAGGGCTGTGAAATTTAAGCACAAGAGGACAAATCTTGACAACGGCACAGAGCCAAAGTTCGTGCCTGACAGAAACAGAGTGGGAACAGGAACAAAAAGAGACAAGAATGGCTCATATGGATGATTTATACTTGTGTTAAAAATCTGGCTTAAATTTCCTGTGTAAGAGTTTTTTGTGTACTTTGTTGTTACGTTTTGCTGAGCTTGTAGTGCTCTTTTGTTAGAGAAGTACATATTTTTTGATTCAGCAGAAAATGAGGTTAAAAGGGTGAAAGATCTCTGCAAAAAATTCTGAAAGTGGATTTTAAAAAGGGCCAAATAATATCCACACAAACTTGGGATTTAAAAAAAACAATTATTGCTTTTGATGAAGCAGAACAGGAATATTTGGTTGTGGACTACTTTAATTATCAGATGCTGTCAAAACTCAAATGGAATGCAATAACGGTTTTTGCCTTTGTGTTTGTGTGTATTTGTGTGTTTGTCTGTTAGCAAAATATCTCATGAATTCTTAAATGTATTCTAACAAAACTCCCCAAAATTCATCATACATTCAGTTTTAAGGTCAATCCCATTCAAGAAAGTGTTACAGTTAAATGACTTTAGGCTCACAAAATGGTCACAAGTCAGTCAGTTTTACAGATATTGAGCTAAGATTTAGTGTGGTAGTAGCTGAGACTGACTCCTCACACAGACCTCAAGCACTAAAATGTTTCACACCATTTTTAACTCAAACTTGGCTCATCTTTGTGGTAAATAAAGTAGCACAGAAYGTTAATTAGGAATCCCCAAATTATATAAATGTACATGCTCTGTTTGAATGACATTAAAAGACAGTTTAAACTTTTTATAAACACTTTATAAGGTTTAGTTTTTGTGGAGGTGTAAAAATCTGCCTGCGCCTTTTTGGACATAGTCATTTTTGACTATTTTTTGTTTTTTGAGAGCTGATTTCTCAGAATCCAAGCAACTGAATTATCTGAAAAAGATTGGGCAGCTTATCCACCTTGTACTGTGTTCACATCAAACGTGTGTTTACTGTCAAAAATGTGTCCAACGCTTCAAGTTGGACTTGGCTTGTGCACTTTGAGGTCAGACACTCATCGAAATTGCTCTAGACGCACGTCACAAAGAGTCTCTTGGTTGTTTTTCTCTGCCGGTCTCTGTGCAATGGCAGATAAAATTAGGAAAATGGCGTTGCTTCTTTTACTGAGAACGAGAGCAAAAATTAATCAATTCATAATTAATTCACCTGATAATTCAGAGGCGTTCTGAGTTTGGTGAGTTTCACCACTCCAGTAGCTGCGCTCTGACAAGCCTTGTTTTCGGCACTATTTTTGTCCCGAGACCACATTGGTCAACTGTCTCAGGTTAGTGGACATCATTCARGAGACCATCCAGTCAGAAAATGCACTATGTCACATAGCAGAGTCTCTCTGATTGGCTGATGCTTCGCATCAAGCTGCAAAAGTTCAGATTTTTCAACTCCAGGATCAAAACGCTCCGCACTAAATGCTCCGCAGCACTTCCCGACACACCTTGACGCATGTCCATCACAAACCTTGCATGTAARCCTGACGCCCCTGACAMTGAAAATGCMTTTGGTGTGAACAYAGCATTATTCCTGCGGGTGCTACTGTAGAAATGATTTTGGGAACAACTTCCTGTCAAACACCAGAAGTAACAGTAAGCTTAAACTAACCGAGATAGCGGAAGAGCACAGAGCACATCGCGGTTTGTTTGAAAGTAATTTGTGGAGAGAAGYCTCACACCTGTGACCAGTGCGACAAGAGATTTCCCAGTTTAACAGGTCTRAAGTACCATCATCGGATCCACACTGGAGAGAAACCTTACATCCTGGGCTGCCTTAATGCACGAGCTCACCTGGGCTGAAGCCCAGGGGCCTACAGCRTTGGGGGACCTATCGTTTTGAGATCATTACAGATGTATGCTGATTGGTCCAAACCAATAGTGACTTACATGGTCTGACCAATCAGACCATGTAAGCTTAAAGTGATAAAACTTGACACTGAATAGGTGATTCTGGCTTTAWATAATGTTATATTCAAAAGGGTGATATTTTAAAACTGTAGCATAGGTAATCCTGATATTATTAATGTGTGTGCAAACAGGTGATGTGATTTATTGGGTTGTGAGTGGGGGCAGGGCTGGCCTTAGATGAGGGTCACATTATACTCAAGATTGCATTATACTTTTAATAAATATGGTAATTATCACTACAACTAACTAAGCGTTTTATAGGGTTAAATTGTCATGTTTTGCCTGTCACTCAGTCTGTCTCCTGCCACGCCTCTCTTTTCCAGTATTCACCTTCATTCCCATCACCTGTTCCATGTTCCATTTAAGCTTTATCCTCTCTCCAGACCAGTGCCAGATTATGGAACGGTTTCACCTAGTAAATGTCCAGCGTCCTTGTCAAGTCCATGCCTGTTTTCACGTTTTTGACCACCTGCCTGCCTTTTGGTCTCCGACTCCTGCCTGTCTCTTTCCTGGATTTTTTTCCACCTCTGACCCTCAGCTGCCAATCTCGTTTCTCCTCTCTGGASATCGCCACTTGGTTTGTGATTTGGATTTGTTTTTGGCTCTCTGATCTCCCGGCTGTGACTCTTGACCCACTTCTGAACTACCGAACACAGCCTGACCCCACTCTCGTAACACAGATTTCTCCAAAAAACTGCACTGTTCTTACCTTCGAGGAGTCTCAACCAGCAAAAAGCAGGGTGTGCATCCCCGAGAGTCCGACGAGACGTCAACTTCCGGTTTCCAAATAAAACCTTAAAACTTGTTTTGTCTCTGCCTGTTCTGAATCCAAATTCCGAAACTTGTCATAAATATGTTTTCCAGTCAACTTGAATCAAATTAAGTCCTTCAAGCAGCTGTGGAGGAAGATTTAAGTACTTTAAAAGATTTTTTAAAAAATAAATCCAGTGGTTTATGATAGATTTTGTGAACAAACAGACACAAGTAGGCAGTTATACTATCACCCACATTTCATTGTAATAACAACATAAAGACAGTGATGGTTTTTAAAAAAGAGTCCAGTAAAGAGGTATGATGCTGGGCAGGACTTGCACTTCATCAGCGTGTTTTCATTTATATTGTACCAAACAGAAATGTCATMTGTCCAAACATGTCTAACAGTTGGCACCGTTAACAACTTATGGTATTTTAAGATAATTTGTAGAAATCGTTCACTTCCTTTGTTGGTAAATAAAAAAAGAASACAACACATTTGGCAAATGCCCAGTTCAATATTGATCAAAGGCAGCATTAYTAGATTAAGACGTTCTAATTTTTGAAAGTTGCTGAGGAAGAACTGTCCCGGTTTGACTGACTGCAGGAATATGTTATCAGTGAAGACGAGGAAGAATCTGTGCCACTGCAGACTGAAAATCACAACACTTTGCGTGTGTGTGGAACAGATAATTACATTTGCTATAAAATATTCAGTGGGTGGGTAAGCTTATAATTCACAAGTGCTTGGAGTAAAAAAAAAAGATTCAGTCYTGAAAAAACAACAAAAAAACTGTTTTTGCTTAAAAAAATGCATACTTTTTTACCCCAAAATAAACTGTCATCAGTTTTGTCTTTAAAGAACAGGTGTACTTTTTTCCTTACTGTCAACACATTTGTGTGTGTCTCTTCTCCAGCATCCTAGAAGCTTGGTTATCACCACAGGGTGCCTTTAGAGCACTCGTGCCCATCCTGGTTTATCTGTGAAGGAGGTAGATAAGAGCAGAGAGCTGCCAGGCCAATATGGATAAAGAAAATCGGGTTGAAAATGCGCCGTGGTGTGAAGGCAGAASCTTCAGCCGGCAGAGCGGCGAGTAGGAAGGACGAACTTGTGCGTGTTTGTGCAGGTGAAACAGACAAACTCGACATGCGCCAAAAGTGAGCTGCTGCCCAACACAGCGCGATCGTGAATGTGTTTCTTGGATAGGGGCCATGTTTCACCTGCCAGTGCAGAACAGGCAAACGCTTACATCRAAAGCATTTAGCGGGAAAAGAGCTTCACTCTGAGTCCAAAACTGTTGGTTSAACATGAAGGTAATCTTTTGTAAAACTGTCACATAAATCAGCATTTGACATTCTGCTGTATTTTTGGATTGAAAGAAACGAGGGGCAAAAGTATTACAGCTTTCGTCCAGGAACAGTG
>NW_013952441.1:1238741-1251615 GCF_001266775.1 Austrofundulus limnaeus | reverse complement strand
GCTGCACTTCATATTAGTGACAAACTTTGGTGTTTTTTGATGAGTTACTTTCATTTTTGTCTTCTACTGTTCATTTAAAATATTTTTCCATTCTTGGCAGGTTTCTAAGGCTCTTCTTCTACATATTAAAAAAGTTGTTAAACAACTGAGTGGCGCACTACTGCTACCAGTGGTGAGAAAGTGTATTGCACCTTATTCAAAATCAATGCGGTCCCGCGGCCCTCTGCGACCCAAAGTTAAAAATTGTTGTTCTTTTGAGGCCCTCAAGGTGGCGCTCACGGCCGCAGCCCATAAGTTAAGAATCTCTGCCTACAGTGTTGTTGTCAGCAGTTATTGTAAATGTAAATGCTAGTTGATTTCTTTGTGCTGATCTCATTTGTGTTTTATTTTATATGACATGATGCAGGAGAAAACCCCTATTAAGTGTCCACCTGATGAATTTAGGCTGTCCTTCCATATGTCCTCCTTCCTCTCTCTGTTTTTTTTTCTTCTCAAACCTGTTGTTCAATCCAGTGCCCGAATTGCTCTCTTCCACCTTTCCCACCAGTTATTTTCCCTTGCACTTTCTTCCAGCATAAACGCCACCTGCAGTCGACAACCAAGTACGTGGAGCTCATCATCGTGGCTGACAACAGAGAGGTAAGCAGAGGTCGCAACCTCTTCACCTTATGTGCAGGATGCCTGATGAAACAGACCCCGAGGTCACATGCTAAACGGCCCTCTTCCCACGAGGCGTGGATAAGACGGCTCCATTATGGCCATGTTGTCACCTCTGATGTGTCGCTAACTCATCCGTTTAGCACTTCTACATCCTTCTGCATACATCACAGCAGCACATGACTCACAAATGAGGCTTTAAATGCTCTCTGAGCAAATCTTAAATCTTTAACGTAACAACCTGAGAGGGTCACAGTCATGAGGTTAACGCTGTGGGTCAGTGTCGTGACTTTAAAGCAGGAAAATAAATGTTTTACATATAACTTGAGGAGATGAATCCTCTGGGAAAATGTGCTGTGAATTAAATTAGCTAATTAAGCTAATACCTTATGTTAAAACAAGTAGAACACAAGATAAATTGGGTAGACTAGTGGAAAACTAAACTTTGCTAAAAGCTTTAAATAAATGAACATTAACTACATGGTAAAATAACAACACAAAAGTTAAAACCTGCAATGGTCTTGCGGACTGTCCAGGGTGTGCCCCCCCATGAAGTAATTTTTCTAAATTGTAGAATAACGCTCAAATGACGAAAGCAAAAGCTAAAATTAGCAAAACAGTAGCTAAAATTCAGAATTTGCTAAACTAAAAGTTAAATTTAACAAAACTGTAACCAAAAGCAGAAATAAAAACGATGTTGTTAAACACTAAAATAAATTAAAGGAAGACCAAAAAAAAAAAAAGCAGGTATGCTGAAGCAGATTTCAATGAGCACAGTATTTTAAAGGGATTGAAAAGATCTCAATATATTTCTACGGAAAGTTTACTTTAAATAGTGTTAAATATTTCTAAAAGTACAAAAGTTACAATTTACAAAAATCCCAGCACACTTTTCCTGATCAGGCTAAATGTTTTGATATAGGATTTGTTAAAATAGCAATTAAAAAATGCTAAAGTAGTTTGACTGCAAAAAACGTTCAAGCTCAGCATTATGCAATAAAAGGACATTTAAGTTGTTTTTTTTAAATATAAGTTTAAGCAGAATATGTTTACTAAGGGCTGCAGAAGTGGTAGCTAAATTAAAACTACGTGAATTGTCGCGCGGCTCAAAATGTTCAGAATCGTGTTGAGGTTTTTCGTGCATGAGCATAATAAACATTCATGAGCACAGTTTTTTTCCTTCCATTTCATATTTTATTCTGTTTGCTTGTGCCGTTCAGTTTCAGAAGCAAGGTAAAGACATGGAGAAGGTCAAACAGCGGCTGGCTGAGATCGCCAATTATGTGGACAAGGTAACAATTGAAGGAAACGAGCGAATGTGGGGTTGGAATGTGATTCATTAGAGGTCACATCAAGCCTGGTGAGAATTATGCGACCTGTGGACAGGGGCTGATTGCATTATGAAAGGATGATCGATTTCAGAACTCAGCTGAGACATGTTGTAAAGAGAATCGTGCAAAGGAATGTGTCAGTTGAATAAAACAGGAACAGAGGATAATGTATTCTTAATAGGAAGTCATAGTTGGAAGGACCTCAGAGAGTCCCTTGTCATTTCATGTAACATTTTTTTCTGAAATTTATCAGCAGAAAGTAAAATAACTAAGCAAAATCTAAAAGCAAACGTCTCCCTGCTTTTCTCCTCACTACCCTCAGTTCTACAGAGCATTGAATATCCGAGTGGCACTGGTGGGGCTCGAGGTATGGAGTGACGTCGACAAGTGTCCCATTACCCAGGACCCCTTCACCACCTTGCACGAGTTTTTAGACTGGAGGAAAGTCAAATTATTACCACAGAAGCCCCATGACAACGCCCAGCTAATCAGGTAAACCACAAACCAGCATGCAGTTGTCTGAAAGTGATCCACCATTACTTGTAACATTAACAAAATAAAATCTGTAAAATACTGTAGGCTGTTTAGTTTTTATAATTTTTTTAACCAATTTTTAAATAATATATTACGTGGATGGAGCCATTTTATTTACACACAAAGCATAAATAATGATGTCGAATAGGTCATCAGTGAGAGGCTGCAAACTAGCTTTATCCACCCTGTGGTAGCCTGGCCCTTGCCTTCCTACGCAGCTCCRCTCAATTCTAGTTTCCCTTCACTGCTCCGTCTGGGATTTCTCCCATAGACAAGGATTTTGCTGGCAGATTTTTAGCCGAACCAATCAGAGAACAGAACGTCGATGTTCTGCGCAGTGTCTGCTAGTTAGTTTAGCATACAGCAGTGGAGAAAGTGAATAAAGCCAGTCCGTGTTGATAAGTCTTCCAAATTAAAATAAATTTGTCTGACAAAGCAGCAGCTCTCATTTACAGTCGTCTCATTTAGCTCGGTACTTCTCTCCTCTCAGTAGGGTTGTTTACAGCACATGCGATTTCCGGTTAGCTTCTTAGCTTAGCCTCCGTCACAGCGACATACACACAAACACCAGCAGAGGCCACGCCTCCAGCAAGAATCGCTTCCCTATGGCCGCGAGTGCAGACCCTCGTACGAAGCAAAGTGAAGGACAAGGGTCTGGTTTTTACCAGGCTACCCTGATGGTTAATCTTGGATAATATCTGACGCTCTTTTAAATGAAACCAGAGCATGTCGACTCAGCCTGCAACTGAAAATGTGGATGCAGGACCTCAATTTAGCTTGATAGCTTTCGTGCTAGCGCCAAGCTAAAACACATAAGGAAAGCTAACGCTAAAGTTAAAAGGCTAAGCTGAGGTTCTTCTTCCATGAAGCAGCTCGGTTGTCCGCCATCCACATTTTCAGTTGCAGGCTGAGTCAACGCTCTCTGGTTTCATTTCAATGAGCCGATCGTCAGATATTGTCCAAGATTAACCTTCTGGGTGAACAAAGCTGCAGCCTCGCACCAATGACCTAGTCGACGTCATTATTTATGCTTTGCATGTAAATAAAATGTCTCCATCCGTGTTACAATATATTTTTAAAAATTATAAAAACTAAACAGCCTACAGTATTTTTACAGACTATATTTTGCAGTTAAAATATATGTTAATCGAATAAAGTCTAATGAGACATAATCTGGGATCTTAAAAAAATCTTTAAATGGTATTTCTCAGAGTGGGTTTTATTTATCTTCTTGTACAAAAGATAAATGTGTCATGACCATGTTCTAAGCTTTAAACCACATGAAATGTCCTGTCCTGGATGACTGAGCATCTACACCAGTGCTTTGTTCTCTTGTTTCAGCGGCGTGTACTTCCAAGGCACCACCATTGGAATGGCGCCCATCATGAGCATGTGCACGGCAGAGCAGTCGGGAGGAATTGTCATGGTGCGTCAATTTACTTTGAGTTATTCAAATGGTTTTTTCGTTCCTCTAGAGGGAAATACACATCGGCAGATCTTCCTTCATCCTGCCCTTTCTCCTTTGCTTTGTTCACCCTCCAATCTCACAAAATACTTTAAAAATTTCCCCCCCGGAGTCTTAAGTTGAAGAAATGATTCTGGAGCTAATATTACCTGCTATCAACTTTAGGGCAAACACATCATTAAGGCTTTTTACAGGAAGGTCAAGTGAAGGAAATATATGATATCAGTGATAAATCAGTGCGTATCGATTGTGTGAGKGGAAACGGTTTGCTTTTTAATGAGGTGCAATAAATGAGTGGATTTAAGGTAACAGTATGTCGCAAACTGAATGGAAATGTAAGGATTTGACCCATTACAGACCTGCAGTCCTAAATGTTGCGTTTAAATGTTGCATTTGCACAAACCATGCTATTATTCCGCTTTCACTGTCTCTCCCTCTGGAGCCAGTTTAGATTATTAATATCCCCTCTGAAGACTGTTTTTTTTTTTACTTTTATCCTCCCAGATTAGAAAGCTGGGGCTTGCTCATTATGTACATGCACCCATATTTGAGGTTGCAGACAAAAGGATCAACCACGGAGGTTTTTGTTGGCGAAAATACAACCATCTTGCCTGAATTGTGTCTCTTTGTTTAGAGAGGACTCTCGAGCTCATTAGTTCAAAAGTGCTCATTATTATTCTTTTATGCAATTAAAGTAAATCAAGACATCTGGAATCTCTGTAGCAGCCATAATTGTTCTGTTGATTTAATTGGTGCAATGAAATGCAGCTTTGACAATCTCCATGAAGTGCCCTCTGGGCTGCTCGCTGGGATTGTAGTGCTGACAGCTGATTTTTTATTTTTTTTTCCTTTCAAAGAGCCCCCAGCAGAGCCAGTCGGTCAGGCTGAGCTCGACTCGTGCAGCACTGCTGAATAATGCACGGTGTCAGAAACTTCTTGAGGCAAGGTGCCCTGACATGCGGCTCTGCATCCATGAGCTGATGGCTTCAATATTTATCCAGCCCTTTCATGTGCTCGTGTTGGACACAACTTCCAGGAACTCCTCAGCAGCTTTCACTCATCGTGTGGCTGCAGCTTCCACTGCTTAACTTTAATTTGGTTTATCTGTGATTTTTTTCTCCAGTTGTCCTCAAGATGGCCATGACAGCTAATCGACTTTAGCAAACAGACAGTGGGCTATCATTCAGTCATTTCGACAGATATTAGGTGAAACTTTTTTGTGCTAGTAGCTGAGCATCGTCTCCAACACATACTTAAAACACTAACAGATCATCTCAAATCTTGCAACGCTGCATGAGCATGACATTATTTATTCAATTTGACCAAAAAAGCTAAACCTCTGTCCCTTTTCACCATAAGGTGTTTTCAATCTCTTCAGCTTCCAGGGGTTTCCTTGCAGTTTGTGCTTGAAATAATGTGTCAAAATGTAACTGGGTGTATCTCAGCATTTACAAACTATTTAAATTATCTTGGTATCAAAATAAAGTTAACTCATGAGAGATTTTATCAGAAGTTTATAAGTATTAAAGCAGCTGCTATTGTTTCAGAGACAGTGAGGATGGAACAGGAGTTTTTTTGCAAATAAATACAGAATAGGGAAATTATAGACAAAATAAATAATGAAATCTAAAAGTAAAACTAATAAAAAAATATATGATTGAAATAAAAAATAAAATGAATTAATTGTGATAATATTAAATTAATAAGGTTGAAAATGATATAATATTAATTTATGTTGCACTGTATAGTCAAATAAATTAATCACACTCTTATTTGTTGATGTTTTTATGCAACAATTTCCACATTATTACTTAATTACTAATTTATCAAGCCATTTATTTATTTTATCAAGCCGTTTAATTATTTCTACATGTATTTACATTTATGTCAGTTTCGATCCTCTATAAGGACATAGCTCTTTTAAAAAAAATAATGAAAAGCTAAAACCTATTTAAAACCATAATTATCACATGTGGAAATTAATTGTGGAAAGATTCATGCTGCTAAAATAAACTAGAGCAACGTTACAGGTTTTAGTAAAGAAATTATTTGATGTTTTGTCATTCTGCATAATGTACCATCAATAACTTTTAATGTTACTTTGTAAGTTTTAAATGCAAAAAAAATTTTTTTTCTTACATGCCTGGAAAGACTTTTAAAGGTTAGCTTAAAAGATAAATAAAGTTTACAGATCAGCTCTAACGTATTTACAGATTTGTGTTGACGCCATTTTGTCTAATTTGTTTACTTTCTGATTCAACAGTTTGTGGTTTGAACTGTTCGGCGGACGTAGAAACGGTTTGTAGGAGCTTTTAGCCAAGGTTCTGATGACTCTGTAGATATAAAACATATCTGTGTTTAAATGACAGATCTTAAGTTAACACAAGTTTACTGTACATAAATAGAAAAGAGGAAATGCGGTTTTGCCCCTGGTACCGAGGGCGTGGTTAAACTCTGCTCATGAAAGGCTGCAACTTTGGTTTTTCATTTTACCGGTGAGAATTTCGCAGCCCATGTGGCTCCAAATTTTTTATTTATTTTTTCTCAACAAAGCCCAGATGTGTCTGATAGGCTTGTTTAATTTGCACAATTTGTAATCGTGTTTGTTTTGCTCCAAGTCCTTTCTTCAGCGTGTCAGGTTGGGAAGCAACAATTTGCTTTGTATTGATTTTTTTTTTTACAAAATCTCATCAAAATAATCTGTTCTTAATTAACTTTTGGTGTTTATTTCTACAGCAGAACTGTCAAACGAACAGATTTCATGATTGGACGTTGTTTGGCGTCTAGAAATCTAAAAGTAAGTCTTGTCGGAGTGAAAGGTGAGATTTGACTCTGCTGCGTTTTTAGGATCATTCAGACAATCCTCTGGGAGCTGCAGTCACGCTGGCCCACGAGCTCGGACACAACTTCGGGATGAACCATGACACGCCGGAGCGGGGGTGTGGCTGCAGGGTGACCGTGGATCGTGGGGGCTGCATCATGACGCCCTCCACTGGGTGAGTCGCATCACTCTTCTGTACAATTAAAACTCAATCAATCTTCTGGATGGATTATTCCTTATTTTTGTTGTTTTCATCTTCAAATCTGATTCTAAAAACATCCGTCATCCTGATGAGAGGTTGTATTCCTCCCTCAACGGCCCAGATTAGGATCTTAGGTAAACATCATTCCACATGCGCTTCCTTTTGTAATTTATTATCTGTTGAGTGGTAAGCAAATGAGGCCTTTTTGTTGTTGGTCCATTGAGTTTAAAAGCAGATTCAACAGCTGCACCGATGCCCTGAAGCAATTTGACTCACTCCCAATGAGGAAACTCAACAGGTCATTAATAGTGCACGGTCCAGACGGCACAGTTTCACAAATTCTGACACAAAGAAGTCGAACGTTCAAAAAAAAAAAAAATACGGGTTTGCATGCAACTAAATGTCAAAACCGAAAAATCCTGGAGTTGCAGAATATTGGGGAAACTTTGCAGCCAAGGTTCTGCTGGTGTGTGGGAGCCGCAGACGGCTGTTTATGCTGGAAACATCTCTCTGTATTTGAGTTGGACTAGAGCCACACAAAGCTCAGGAACACTCTTCTCAATTATAGACTTAGCAAAAATGCACAAGGATATGAGGTTTACAGATTTATATTTAACCCTGACTGAGGGTATCCCTGGGTACGAGCTCTGCCAAAAATGGCAACACGTTGGGTTTATAGAAAAAAGAGAAAAAGAAATGTTCGCTGAAGTAAAAATAAAATGGTTTTCTCTGTCAATCGTTTTTCAACTTTCTGTCTCCATGTTTCTCTCTTTCTCACACTGAAGCTATTCTTTGATATACACCCAACTTTAATATTTAAAAATCTCCCTGCAGCTTCATATAAATAGTTAACAACATCAGAAAACTTTCTGCTATCCCAGCTTTTATCGGGCTAAAACTTTCTGGATCAAAGGTCATTCGTGGCACAGATCAACATGAACCAACATTACAAAAGCAAAATGATTTATATGAACTTGAACCATAGTGAGAAATGAAAAAAACATTTTTTTTTCATTGGCCTGCTCTCTTCTGAGGCATTTGTGGCACTCTAATAGACAAAAATACTCTCTCCAAAAATAAGGCACACTCTTGCTGGGTGTTATGACGTAGGGAGAGTTAATTAGAATGAAAAATACAATGTAAAAAACATTCTTTTTCTGAGGGTAAATCCTGGTCAGAGTCATATGTTCTCTGGCTCTGTGCTGTGTTTCTCATGCGTGGATCTCAGTGTGTTTGTAGTTTTAAAGGGATCCATGATTAGTTGTAACATTAGACTTTATTTGATAAACGTATATTTTAACTGTAAAATAAAGACTGTAAAAATACTGTAGGTTGTTTAGTTTTGTAAATTTTAAATATATATWTTTTAACACGGACGGAGCCATTTTATTTACAYGCAAAGCATTYTGGGTAAATGATGACRTGGATAGGTCCTCGGTGCGAGGCTGCTAGCGAGCTATATCCACCCTGAAGGTTAATCTTGGACAATATCTGAAGATCGACTCTTTTAAATGAAACCAGAGAGCGTTGACAGAGAGGAGAAGGTAGAAATGACTCAGCCTGTAACTGAAAATATAAATGGAGGACAACAGAGCTGCTTCATGGAAGAAGAACCTCAGCTTAGCCTGTTAGCCTTTGTGCTAGCACTGACGCTATATTGCCTTATATGTATTAGCTCAGCGCTAGCGCGACAAACAAGCTAAACTGAGGTCCTCCATCSATATTTTCAGTTCCAGGCTGAGTCATTTTTGTGTTCTCCTCTCTGTTAACGCTCTCTGGTTTCATTTAAGAGTCGATCATCAGATATTGTCCAAGATTAACCTTCAGTGTGGATATAGCTCGCTAGCAGCCTCTCACTGATGACCTACCCACGTCATCATTTACCCAGAATGCTTTGCATGTAAATAAAATGGCCCCGTCCGTGTACTATATTTTTTAACTTTAAGTTTAAAAATTGTAAAAACTAAACGTCCTACAGTATTTTTACAGTCTTTATTTTACAGTTAAAATATTTGTTTATTAAATAAAAGTCTAATGTTACAACTAATCGTGGATCCCTTTAATGCTTTAAATCGTAGCTGAAATCGCCTGATTATTGCCCGCTGTAAAAAGGATTTTCTGGTCAGGAAATCAGGTCTTTTTTTAAGCTCAGTGTGATCAAACTGGGATCATGCCTTGAATGAGTTTAAACAAAGTGACTTTTAGATGTTTGACAAGCTCCCGCAACACTCACCTGTACTTTATTTTACTTTTTTAAAATCGTGTGTTTTCGTTAACGAGAAGAAGAGTTCCGTCAATCGGATTCACATCAAGCATCACCGCTCTCGTCACGGCTTCAAAACGGATGCTGAATCGATCTGGCGTGTCCTTGCTTAAACTGCAGTGGTGGTGTTAGGGGTCGTCAGCTGGATGTTTGGTGAGGGGACCATCAAACCGCAAGCTGTTCCTGAAACAGCAGCACATCTGCAAAGAGCACGGCTTGTTTCCTGTTCAAACTGGCCGAGGCCAATTGTTGTGTCCCCCCTCTTCCCATGCTCCTCTCCCTGATAACACTAAACAAGAACAGGCTGGTGATTCTTATCGGCTGAAATTATTTCCCCTAAAAGCCCACCAAGCAAACCTTTCATGGCCTCTTCAAGGACACAAAGATGCACATTTATCCATGAGAAATGTGTCTTTCTAAAGACTAAAGCAGGAACTTCATGTTGGTTTTTAATTCCTTAACATCACGTCTCCACCCTTGATATTCTTATATTTCAAAGATTGATAACTTTGTATTTAATTCGTTATTCAAGCACTTTTACAGTTTGCCATTTATGTTGGATTTGAAAATAAAATCCATCTGCTGGAGTTTTASATTCTTGTAAATTTGTGTGCTTGGTGAGTTATTGTATGTTTTGTTAGTAGTAGGGAATGTTCTGATCAAAAGGTTGGGTAAAAAATTGTCAGACTTTATTTGACTTTTTAGTTTTAGGAATTGATCTGGCTTTCTGGAACACAACCCAAATGTTCTCACTGAGGTCTTTATTCAAAGTTTGAAAGTTTGGGAGATAAAACTGGTGACTACATTCAGGTTTTCTCTCAAATAATAAAGGCAGGGAGGATACAGTATATCAGGGCAGTGAAACACGAGGTTCTCGGAAAGTTTCCTTCTGAGGAAATCGGAACTTTGCTACCGCTACACTRCATGTAGTTGACTTCCAAGATTATAAAAAAGATCCCCAGAGCTGTCTGCTGAACTTGTACCAAAAAAAAATGAACTTGGGAAGTTTGTATTTTATTCAACATTACTCCTTCATTATGTGAATCAGATTAATTTATTGTTGAACGTGATCTTAATACTCTATGTATACTTTTTGAAAAATTGAGGTGGATGAATTTTGAACCAGAAGACGTGACACTTGGGATTTTAGCTCCCTTTTTCAAGCATGTTCACAGCATAATAACACTTTTTAAATTAATACAGCTATAATGAGTCATGCATGCTGAGCTGTCGATGGACATATGAATAATCCAAAATCACAGAATGTCAGTTCAAGGAGCTGAATAAAAGTGTATCTTATGCCCGCAGTAAAGCAGCATCTCACTGGTTCTCCTGCCTTATTTAATTAGCTCTACAGGGAAATCAATGTGAAAACGCTTGTCAGTACCTACAATGTAGGCCAGACATCCAGATATTGAAGGCCAACTACAGATAATATCACCCATTTATGTTCAGAATACGCAGCACAATGGATGTAAAGTGAGTCAGCAGTACTGAATATTTATCACAGTGGCATTTGTCGAATTTAGTTTGTTGTCATTCACATTTGATTCAGATCAGGTTTTTCAGAGTAATAGAAACAAAACAAGTGTTGTTAGCACTTTATAATAACTACGCCTCACCTAATCATCAATAAATGGTTATTAAACCTTGAAAACTTCATTAAATAAGGATGGTTCATATTTAATAGTCTATAAATTAACACATTTATTAATCTTTTTTCCATAAAGTCTAATTACTTCAAACCCCAACATAGCTATTCATAGTTTATTGTTTCTTAATAACGCATGAATTAACTATTCTATATACTGTGTTTATGTAAATGCATATGCAGACATGTATTAATAGTTAGAAAATGTTTGAATTGACTATTAATCCTGCAGAACATAAGTAATTAAAACAGTTGCTAACAGTTTATTCTATTTGTGAACTCTTCTAAACTGAKGACTATGTATGCTTTAAGTTTTTATTAATGTAGACAAAMCCCTGAAGAGCCACAGGTTCCTTTTCATCTTTGGAAATCAGACCCAAATCATAGTATATCCAAACATTCTCTAACCATTAATCCATGTCTAACACATGGTGTGAAAAGTACATTTATATGAGCATTACACACAGCAGAAAGAATAGTTAATTCATGAGTTATTAAGCATGAATAAACAAGTATGTTGGTTTTGGAAGTAATTAGCCTTTATGTGTAAAGCATTAAAATGCTAATTTAGAGCTTATTAAATATAAATAATTGGTAGTAATCATGTTTTCAAGGATAACTAACCATTTATCAATGATTAAGTAAGGCTGAAGCGGTAGTTATTATAAACGTGTTTTTGTGTATTTTAAGTATTTTATTAGCTCTTTAGTATCATCACAGTGTGGTACAGATMATAGAGGTTTAGTGCCACAGACCTCACACACATCCATACAACCTTATCTCTGTTGCTGCTGCTTTGTCGCAGAGTTTTTTTTTTTCCTACTTTATCCTCAGCTATAGTGCCTCTAATGCCTTAGGGTCAACCATCAAACACTGACTGTTGGTTCAAGGTGAACAAAAAGAAAAAGTGCAAAGCTTGAAAGCTTTTAGCCCGTAGTGATACTGGAGCTTGACCAAGTGGGAAGCAATGCCAGAGTACAAGACAGAACAAAGAGGAGCGTTAAAGACCACAACCCACCTTAAATCGAGAACAGGCTGAGAACAAGCTTAAGGGCCACGGAGTCATACTGGTTTTCTTCTTCTGAGGTGGTGAGCTGGAGTCCCATACCACGGATGGTTGTCCGCAGTGTCTTTATTTACTGTGAGCTCCAGATGTGCCGACTTTAACTGGCTCTGAAAGTGTTTTAGTGGCTTTTGGGACTGCAGCTGCCTACATGCCATCCAGTGGATTTCATCAGTGCCTTTGCTGTCCCAGACATTACTCCTTTTCCCTTCCCCAGGATTGTTGCTGGGTAAACCCAATTATTTCTGTATTGCTGCTCATAAAGAACAGCTGGATCCCTGAACCACTCATGTACTTCAGAGTTCCTGAAAAAAAAAAAGAGGAGGAAAAAGAAAAACAAGGATGTGAGTCTTTGTCATGAAATGCATTTGCTTGTAATTGAAGACCGGGGCTGAGTTCATGGAAATTGAATGATTGCCTCAAAAGAGGAAGGGGTGTGTGTGTGCGTGTGTGTGTGTGTGTGTGTGCGTGCGTGTGTGCATGTGAGAGTGTGTGTTGGGGGGTATACACAGCATGACCGAGCAATTTAGGCTCCAGCTTTTTAGAGCAAAGAGGAAATTAACAGCAGAAGTTGTTAAGGAAGTGACCTTCCTGTTGAACAGCAACCTTGACAGCTGCTCATCAGAGAAACAAGGTGGGAAAGAGGCACAGTTATAACGTCTTTATACCTATTTACCTTTACTAATTCCTGCCTGCCATTACAAACCCTCTCTGATCTTTTTCTTTAACCCAGAATGTTTGAAGATCTGCTCCGACTTTCACTCTTTAAGACCTATAGGCATGGTTTGGGGTGGGGGTGTGGGGGAGTGAAGGGGGTCAGCAACATGATTTGATGTAAGCTGCCGCCACACATCAAAGACGAGCTGAGAATGGGGTCATGTCAGAAC
>NW_013952441.1:1224944-1236957 GCF_001266775.1 Austrofundulus limnaeus | reverse complement strand
CCAGACCGCAGCCTGACAAATACCCAAACATACACAATCGCACCATCCCACCCTCATTCTCACCCCCACTCAATCAAAGACGTACAAGAATGCCACATTTCACTCATACACCCGATACACACTCTATACCCCCCAGGTCCAGGACATGCATCCACCCCCTATTGGAGGCACCACACACAGGCACCACACACCCAAACCCAGGAGGTAGACCCAATCATTCTGAGGTGGAGAGGAGCAGGTAGCCAAGGCCCGGCCTGGGCCGCACCAGGACACCCGGCCAGCCCCCCACTGCAGAGATGCCACACCCATGACCACCCCACCACACCGCCAATGACCAAGTGCCCCCCCCAACTGTCCACCCCCCGGAATCCGGCAGCCACCCCGGCCAGGGGGCCACCCACAGGAAACAAGATCTGCTCCGACTTTCACTCTTTAAGACCTATAGGCATGGTTTGGGATCGGAGTGTGAGGGAGTGAAGGGGGTCAGCAACATGATTTGATGTAAGCTGCCGCCACACATCAAAGACTTGCTGAGAATGGGGTCATGTCAGAACATTCAGAGTGTCGTGACGCAGCGAAAAACCCGTATTTGATGTGAAAACCAGAKGAGAAACATAGACGGAAAGGGTTGGCATGAGCAACAACGAGACAYGTCGAAAACAATCGAGAGATATTTTTAACAGCTCCRAAAGTGGTGGCTGAATTTAAGTAGCTGTAATATATTTAAACTCGTGTTTCTCGAGTTTAACACTAACTACAGCTGTTTGTCACTTCTTTAAAGGGTGGGCATTATGTAAAATCAACTTTTTTGAGCTTTATATCATGTTATAATGTCATTCCCTCATCAAAACCATACAGAGTATTGCTTTGACTAACTTTTATTTATTCATTTCATTAAAAACAAAATCTACAGTATATACAATAGAAAATAAAAAAATATCCTATAAAATGAAAGGCAGCAGAAAGAAGAAAGAATATCTGCCCTTTTAATCCCAAGAATACTGTATAGTCAAACAATAGTAATTTACAAAAAAAAATTACAAAAAAACAACTTCAACTCAAACAACAATTTGTATGTTTTTACATATTCCTTCAAAAAAAACTAACTTTTATAATTCTCTTAAATATGAACATTGATCTGGCATTTTCGACATTAATCTCTAAACCATTACACAATCCTATTCCCTGGATTAAAGTAGACCAAACGGGTATGAAACCAAGGCTTCACACACATCTCTATCCTTTTAAGAAAATCACTACTCTTCCTTTTAACAAAATTTACTTGGATGTTAGAAGGTAATATGTTTTTGTAAGCCTTATACATAAACAGTAAAATATTATAGTCAAACAAATCATAGAATTTCAAAATTTTCAATTGATAAAATAATACATTTGATAGATGGTTGTAATCTTTCTAGTGATAATTCTTATGGCTGTTTTCTGTAAAACGAAAATAGGATTTGTAATTGTTCTACATGCTTTACCCCAGACTTCAATATAATATATCAAGTGTGGAACAATTATTGCATTGTACAACATATGTAGAGCTTTATTGTTGAATAAGTTCTTTACTTTATACAGTACTGGAATAGATTTAGCTACTTTTGTTCTTTAAATAATTAATGTGAGGTTTCCATGTCAGCTTTTCATTAATGATGACACCTAAAAAATTCATTTCACTGACTCTACAGATCTCAACACCATCAACTCTAAATGGAACATCAACAGTTTTCTTTCTATTACTGAATATCATATAATTATTAATAATAATTTATTAAGTTGAAACCAATTTTGTATTTTAACTTGTATTGTCTCCAACATTTGTTCTATATCTTTATCCAAACAAAAAAAGTAGCATCATCTGCAAATAGAACACATTTAAAAAGCCCTGACACATTTACCAAGTCATTCACGTATAAAACAAATAACTTTTGTCCAAGTATAGAACCCTGAGGAACTCCACATGTGATATTGTTCATATTTTTGATTGAATATGTTTTATGCATGAGCTGTGTTGGAATGTTGATTGTGTACAGCACTTTGGTTTGCTGTGGTGCCAAAAGGGCTTTACAAATAAAGTTGGATTGGACTGGATATTACAGAGATCAGATCTTACATCATTTATTTGAACAAACTGTTTCCTATCTTTCAAACAACTAGATACCCACTGTAATGCTGGTCCTCTAATACCATATTTATTCAGCTTTTCAAGAAGAATACTGTGGTCAATAGTGTCGAATGCTTTCTTTAAATCAACATTAACACCTCTAAACTCGTATTGACTGCTACTTAGTATATTTTGTTCAGCAAAGCAGCCAAGCTCCCGCCCCACAGAGCACCTCTCCTCCACACCTCCCCCATACAGCTCCACCAGAATAGCAGCAAGAGAAATATTTCTTTACAAATCACTATCATTTCTTTGCAAAATGTATCTTTAAAAATGGTGGGTGTTCATGATTTCATTGCAAAACACATCTTCATGATAGTCTATATTTATGGTTTCTTCACAAAAATATCACTTAACATTGGCTTGTATGTATGAAAGGATGACTGGGAGATAAATTTATTAACTGAAATGTCTTGTTGGAGCCTCTACTYGCTCTGGTTCTTCAGAAAATGTATTTTCAGGGTCTGACCTTGGATCATTCGAGTAAGGTTCAACAGTATTCTGAGTTGCCATTTTCCAAAACCTGTATTATATAATGTTGCTTCTTTTTAAAAAACAAAAACAAAACACAACATTTCTGCAAAAGTTTGTAAATGGCATGAATCATTGTTGTGAAGATGTGTTGAAGTGGGAGTGTCAGAAACGGTAGGAGGTAGGAGGAAGAGACGGAGGCCAATTTCAAGGCCTTTAGATAGGCTATGATGCAAAGTTAAATTTATTTTGATATATACAGCATTTTCATAACAACTGAAGGTAACATTACTTGATTGTGGTGTAGAATAGAACTATATGCCTAGAATATACATAATACACCACTTTTATAAGCACTTGTCCTATATTATGCACACAGTGAATATAAATATTTTACCTTACAGCTTTTGTTTGACATCCAGATGTTGAGTATTTTGCAGCCCCACCTGCTCATTTTGTGTTACACTTACTGAAAAAAAGTTAGAAATCCCACTTCTGTGGTAAAAAAAATAGTCTCAGGCCCATTCAAAGCAGAGGAAGTCAACCATTTCAAGCACCGATAGGAAGGTGGGTGGCAGAAGTAGGAGAGGTATGATTGATGGCATACTTCACAATGCACATTTCAAAAATTCAAGAGCCCTTTATATGGCTTTGTTGAAAGAGCTGACCTGAATTTCTCACTTCCTGTCACTTACCTGTGTGCTCCGAGACAAGCGCAGCTATAAATGGGAGCATTACATTCAGATTCACCTATAAAACTCAGCCCCATGCTGATTTTTCTTAACATTTGTGGAGTTATTAAAAATCTCATATGGTGCTTTTGTATTGTGTCGCACTCACCGAGGACGTGATAGCAATCGACACACATTCATGCACATTTTACACATCCCTCTTTCATCCGAGGTGCTCTGTTATCACAGAAAAGCTCAATAAAGCCACATGAGGTTCTYAACAAAAGCTTTTGGCAAGCAGAGTCTCAGGTTTTGTGCTTTCCGTACAGATCTGAGAGTTGTAATAAAGTACCTCAGTTCTCCCAAATTTATGCGTTCCAAATCTTGCCAAGCATTWTTGAGTTGAATTCTTATAATTCTCTGTTTTATAACATGTTTAATCAAAGCGTGCATCATGAGGAGAGCAGTCTCTGCAGCTCTGCATTGTTTGCGTGCTGATGGTGCTTTCAGAGAGACTGCTGAGCTGTAGTGGTTAATTGATTTTGTGATTAATGGTAATTATCGCTGATTACATCAGATTGAGGAGGACCCTCGAGGGGAAACCTCCATCATCGTGCGTCTCTCTGTGTGTCACTGACGAATCGTTTCTCTCGCTCACAGGTATCCCTTCCCCACCGTGTTCAGCAGCTGCAGCAAGAAGGACCTGACGGCCAGTTTTGAGAAAGGTGTGGGGATGTGTCTGTTTAACATGCCCGAGCTGAAGGTGCTCTACGGCGGGCAGAAATGTGGCAACGGCTACGTGGAGGAGGGAGAGGAGTGTGACTGTGGCGAACTGGAGGTGAGGCTGCTAAATAACACAATAAACTTTTGCTTACTTTAAATCTAGCTAAAAAACGTTCTTGTTACTAAATCATACAAACAGTTTGTAGCTCTCTCCGGGCAAAACTTTTGACACACATTAGCATCTCCAAAATTAAAAACAAACATTTTAAAGACATTGTGGGTTCTGCAAAAAGTGTATGAACAATAAATATCTTATTGTTGAAGATGCCAGCGTTTTACTAAAATCAGGTTGAGGAATGACGGCATCGTAGCCGATTTGGTCAGACCTTGAAATTCAGGTTGTGTGCTTTATCACGTATTATCCCACGATTTTGTGTGATTTGTTACCACTCAAACTATGTGATGTTGATGACTCTCAGGGTGGAAGGTCCCCTGCGGGTCAGTAGGGAGTCTCTGCCTCAGCTGGAGGACTTGTATCTGGGTGTCTTGTTCCTGACTGATGGTAGGATGGAACAGGACATGGATCTACAGATCTGGGCCTCGTCCTCAGTAATGAGGGCGTTGCTTCGGTTGGTCGTGATGAAGAAAGAGCTGAGTCTAAAGGAAAAGCTCTGGATTTACTGGTCTGTCTATGTTCCAACCTTCACCTATGGTCATGAGACGTGGATCGTGACCGAAAGAACGAGATTCTGGATACAAGCGGCGGAAACGAGCTTCCTTCGTAGGGTGGCCGGGCTCAGCCTTAGAGATGGGGCGAGAAGCTCCATCATCCGCGGGGAGCTCGGAGTAGAGCTGCTGCTCCTCTGCATCGAAAGGAGACAGTTGAGGTGGTTCGGGTGTCTGATTAGGACGCCTCCCTTTAGAGGTGTTCCAGGCACTCCCCATTGGTAGGGGGTCCTGGAGAAGACTCAGCAGTTGTTGGAAGGATTATATATCCTCTCTGGCCTAGGAACACCTCGGGTCCTCCAGAACGAGCTGGAAAGTCTCGCTGGCGAGAGGGATGTCTRGGTTTCTCTTCTAGACCTGTTGCCTGTTGCATAAGAGCTAGACAGTCCACAGCTGTGTCCGAATGGTTTTGTATTGCTCACTCAAACATTCACATGTCATTATTAACTGGTATTAGATCTGAATAGGTAAAGGGTAACGAACACTGCCTATTTTTTAACAACCTGACTACAGATAAGTGACAGAAGATGAATAATTGATTAGCTGTTACGTCACCTTGAATTAGGTTGATTATAAAAGTTCATCAGGGCAGTGGCTCAGTTGGTAGAGCTGTTTCCTCTCAGCAAGAAGGTTGCAGGATCAAATCCCAGCCCGGGACCTTTTCTAGATGGAGATCGCATGTTCTCTCTGGATGTGTGGGTTTTATTCAGGCACTACATTTTCCTCCCACAGATCAAAAACRTGACTGTTAGGCTAATTTATAACTCTAAATTGTCCCTAGAGTGAGAGAGTGAGTGGTTATTTGTGTCTGTGTCCCTGTGATGGACTTGTCCACTGTGCCCCTCCACAGTGACGGCTGGATATGGGCAAAGCTGACCCCAGTGCTCCTGAAAGGAAGAAGTGGGTATAGATAATGAATGGATAAAAGCTAATCTGTTGCAGATGTCCATCCAGTGAATATTTGTTGAAAAAGTTTGGTAACACTACAAACAAGGGCACAGGTCAAAACTTTATTGCCCAACATTCACATTTTTGTAAATGCTCAAAGGCTTTATAGCAGTTCATGCACACAGTTTTATTTTTGCTCCTTTTATAAYATTTCCAACGAAACCCACTTCAGAAGATCTGAACTATCATTTTGAAATCTACCAGCAAGGCTTTTTGTTTTATTCAGACACTTTCTACAAAACTCGAGTTGACGATACAAGTGGGATTTTATTTATTCTGAGCGCCGAAGAGGTGTTCAGGAGWAGTCCCTGTCTGACTTTAATAAAAGTCTCTGAAAGGAAACACAGCTGACAGTTTCACCCTGTCAGCTGGTGAATTATTTAAGTGAATCCACATCGACATGCACATATGTAATGGTTGCACATGTTGCTCACTCTTACGAGTGCAGGATGCAAAACCGCGGCGCAGCCGACAATTAGCAGAGGCGGGAACGTGGAAGAGACAGCTACTCTGATGAGGAAAGATGGTCTGAATTATGTAACAGCCTAAATGAGAGAAAGCCTCGTTGTCTTCTGTGATTTGTTTAGACTCTTATTTTTTGTGGGCAGTTCAGTTCACCGAGGGTTGAGCTGGAAACAAAGAGGCACCTCCAGCTCAGGCCAGCAGCAGTAATCAGGCTCTCATCTAACACCGAACCAGGCCGGACCAGACCAAACCAGACCTCTCCACCATTTAAAACAAAAAGCCCTCATTAAAAAGCCTGGATCCCATTCTTTACAGTCACAAGTTACTTCTTTTCAGAAGGACTCCTCTGCCTCTTTTGGCCCCCAGGGACCATGGGAAAGGCCCCTTTATGGTTTTCCAGCCTGAAAAGGGTTTCTGGAAGGCCCATCATGTCAGCCGTGTCCCCGGCCAGCTCCATCCATCTACTTCCTCCGGACTCTTATGGCACTCAGACGTACGGTATACTCAGACTATAATGGGGACACGGAAAGAGCCGATCCTCAGCGGTCCAGTCAACCTGCCTCTGTGTGAGATCATACAATTAGGCGCAGAATGATGCCAAATTTTGATTTATAGTGATTTTTTACTGACCAATAAGTTTTCCCCTGACTGGAAATGGCATAAACAGGTGGCGAACAAGGATAAGATGCTGCAATGGACTAAGTCTGACACTGTCTCTCCTGAAAAGAACAAACTGACTTAGATTCTTTCTTGGTAATCCTTAAGTCAATCTGACCAAACAGTCCTCATTTATATTTTTTGTCAGCCAGCTTTTTGCTTGTCTCCACCAGAATTCTCGCATATTTCGTAAAGATGATGATGATCTCCAAATATTTGTGGTTGAAAGCCTGCTTTTATAGATCTGGACTTTAGACTGTAGACCAGGGGAGGTTAAACTCAGTTACACAAGGGGGTCAAAAATCAAAACTTGGTCCAAGCCATGGCAGGAGGGGGTTTCTTCAGTCACTAAGATGGAGTTTCTTGGTGTGTGGGAGAAGTTGATCAAAAATACATTTTGTCTGTTTGGCCTTTGTGGGAATATTTTTTTAAAGACGTGATTGATCAAAGTGACTGTTTTGGGTGGGGTTTGAAGAAGCCAGGGCAGCTGGGGGGATATGTAGCTCAGTAGAAACGACCAGGAAGCACCTATATTTTTAAATGTAATATAATAGTTTTAGTTATAACATGAGACAGGAAGGTGCTAGCTGCACAAAATTTAAAAGCCGTACATTTGGAGGGATGTGTAACAATTCAGCTTGGTCAAAACCGCCCTATCCCTCCTGGAAAATGATTATTTTTATGAATATGAATAAAAATGTTAGTCATAACTTAAAACAGGAAGGTGCTAATTGCACCAAATTTGAAGTCATAAATTATATTTACATGTTCACAATAACTTTACTATTATATTTGTATTTTAAATTGCCCTCAAGAGAAGTCAATTCGCCAATCACATTTAGAACAGACCTCGCCCACACACCAAGAAACTGCTTGATCCATGGACAAATCTCTCTCTGAAAAAATGTCATATAATAAACAATTCTTCTTGGAATACAAATTTATAACTGTTATTTTCAATTATCTAAACCTTTTCGTTTATTTCTTAGAGATACATTTGAGCACAGTCCAGCAAATCAGTTGAAAAAAGATAAACTTTACTAAAAGTCTATTTTTTGCCATTAAACTAAGAGGAGAAAACAGAAAGAGACTAAATTCTCTGTTACTCTTTCCGCAGCAAAAAGCAAAGATAACGGAAAAATTATTTTTCTTGGCTTGACAGTCATGAACTATTTCACATTTAAAGTATTACCATTGGGACCGTATAAAATTTTAATAAGGACCAGTTTTGGCCTGCGGGCCTTGAGTTTGACACTTRCTCTAGACTGACCACTCCAAGCAGCTGATATCACATTTTGTTATCCATTTCATGACCACTGTAACTGAAATGTTTTTGATCGCTGTTTCCTGGAAAACTCAAAGCCTTTTTATCTGCACTTTATTGTTTTTCGCTTTGCTTCAAAACAAAAAAAAAAGGACAACCATCAGCTTATAATTTTTGATCTTAACTGTACGTGCACCGGCTGACTCACAAACACCAACACACCCAATCTTATCCAGAGAGACTTGATTAAATTCTGTCTCCCATCTGCATCAGAAGGCAGGGACTTGCTGATTGGTTCAGTGCATGGATTATGATAACAGCAAACGTGAAACAGATGTTCTTCCACAGCGTGATAAAAAAAAAAAAAAAAATAACGGGACATTATGGAGGTGTGTTGCAGACACGGCTCATCTCTCTGCACTGCAGAAAGACTGATTCGGTAATGTCTTCATGGGGKTTTTAATTGATTTAATTTATTTTATCCTGGAAAAAATGACTTATCAGAAGTTGTTAAATGTAATTAAAAATGTGAAGTATTCTGTTTATATCTTTACTCAAGATAATAAGAAGCAAGTGTAGAATTAAGAACCTTTATTGCACAATGTGTTACCAATATTTATTTAATAAGATAAAGCTTTGTTTGCTCATTTGGAGAATATTACACTGAAGCAAATAAGACCGATTTAATGTTTTTAATGCAAAAGCCTTTTTTGTTCATTTACATAATGTTCTAGTCTTCCTACGTTATTTTAAAGACACCCTCCTCCGCCCTGCAGACTACAGTCCTGCGGGGCTGCTTCCCTTCTGATAAGAAAGTCTAAGCTCTTACTCTGACGTGAAATATGATCTTTTTCTGCATAGCTGTCGCTTTTGTTCCTATAGCTTTCGTTTCCTTCCATTTCTTGTCTATTTAAAATGTTGTTTTTTTTGTGTTTAAAGGAATGCATGAATCCTTGCTGCAATGCTACTACCTGCACTCTGAAAGGAGATGCCGTCTGCGCACACGGGCACTGCTGTCAGGACTGCCAGGTACAGTGCGCTTGAACGCAGAACGATATTTGTCTGACGGTCCTCTAGAGCCGAACTTTGAATCTCAWTGAACGTTTTGCGGTGCAGCTGAAGCCAGCGGGAACCCCGTGCCGCGAGTCCAGCAACTCCTGCGATCTGCCCGAGTTCTGCACCGGCGTCAGCCCCCACTGCCCCGCCAACGTCTACCTCCACGACGGTCACTCCTGCCACAACGTGGATGGCTACTGTTACAACGGCATATGCCAGACCCACGAGCAGCAGTGCATCACTCTGTGGGGTAAAGGTGAGTAGAGAGTCTCCTCTATGAGTGGTTCAGAAATAGTTGTGAGCTGAAGGTGTTTTATAATGTATTTTGCAGGAGCCAAGCCAGCTCCAGGAATCTGCTTTGAAAGGGTCAACTCCGCTGGAGACCCTTATGGCAACTGTGGCAAGGATTCAAAAGGCTCCTTTGCCAAATGTGAAGCACGGTAAGAACTAATGCTCCGATAAAACTCGAAGCATACATTCAGCTGCTACATTACTTGAGATAAATCATTCCCCGCAGGAGGAAAACTTTTTAATGTGACTGACTGTTAGGGGAAAAAATAGCTGTCACATTCAGCGGTGGAAGTGATTATTATTTGCAGCCTCTAATTGAGGAACACACGGTCATTTAGTGTAATGCAGCAAGTTCCATCACCGAGACGGCACAGTTTGTCTGTTTAATTGGGCGACAGCAGCAGCAGCAAGGGAAGTTCTAACAAGAGAAAACAATGACGATGGAACCGTGTTGCTGAATTGTTTTCCCTGTCCTTATTCGCTGTTCATACAGAGACGCTAAATGTGGCAAAATCCAGTGTCAAGGAGGAGCAAACCGCCCAGTAATTGGCACCAATGCTGTTTCCATAGAAACAAATATACCCCTGCAGGAAGGCGGAAGGATACTGTGCCGAGGTACACATGTCTACCTGGGCGATGACATGCCCGATCCCGGCTTGGTTCTGACGGGAACCAAGTGTGGCGGTGGAATGGTGAGAGTTAAAACCTTACATTCAGTACACTACAAAGACATYTTAAGGTATTTTAGGGGTTACTTTACTTAACAGAAAAAGTAAGTAAATTTGTGCTTGGTAGATTCTACGTTGTAAAAAAAAAAAAGCTTCTTGGCAATAAATCTTAAATCAGACACCTGATTGGCAGCACCTGGAGGTACCACAAGCTCAAGTAGCAATAMAACGGCAAAATAAGCTGTTTGAAAGAGAAGATTTGGCTAATTTTTTCATATACTTAGGTCTACTGCTCATCCCATAAATGCATGTTCCTTACAAATCTGTCACCATTTAAAAGGGGWATTAACAGGCTTTTTAACAGTATAAGATTTACTACCAAGAAGAATTGTTACAACAAAGAAATAATCTACCAACACAAATTTCCTTATGTTTTGTGCAAGAGTACAAATAACCTTTTGTGTATTTAAATGTTTTCAAACACATTCAGTACTTCTCCCGCCTTTTTTAACRCTAAGAAGTTTGTCGCATAGTTAGCATTTTTATCAAAACACAACAAATGAAAGTTTGCAAAACAAAAATATCAGAAATTAAATGATATTTACATCAATAAAATTAGATGTCAGTTTTGGATTTAAAAAACAACACCTAGTCTTTTTATTTTCTTATTTAAAGCTTTGATCACAACTACTGGTCTTGCTAAGCTCACAAGAAAAAAAAAAAACTTGAGGCCTTTTATATGTGACTTGTGCTGTAAACATGCATAAAGTTTGTAGTTTTTTTCACTTGCCTTAAGAAATATTAAAACACATTTTCAAGGATTTACATTTAGATGTTTGTTTTCATCTGAAGACACTGGACGGCAGTGGGTCAAGGTACACTTCCTGTGCTTGCGCCCTGTTATGGCAATATTTATTTAACAACAGAGACAGAAATACGCTGGTCAAGAATGAAGGTACTCCGTGAGATGATCAGCTGAGTTTTATTGCAACAACAGGAAACACAGAGAACCTGGCCTGTCTCTGTGCCTCTCTGTCTGTCTCTCCACACTGCTCACTGTCTAACTCTCTTGAACACTGTGTCTCGAGAGGCCTCATATACAGCATTCTGTCATCTAACATCGTGTGAGAATGAACAACCAATCATAACCTGCCCCATCCTGATACACGGAAATAGGTCAACTTGATGCTGACGTCCGGAAGGATATCACAAGATATGAACAAGTGTTCATATCTTCAGGAACAGGAACAAGTGGTCAGTGTCAAGGTGATACAGAAAATAAGAATTCCACAACACGCCCCATTTGTCTCACAGCATAACTACAACTAACTCATTCTTTCATTTCTTAAACCTTCATTTTTACATCCACCACCCTCTCACTKTGTGACAACAAAGTATAAACGGCTTTACTTAAAGGGCGTGACTAAGATGTTAAGGATTTTCTCACTGCCGTTTATTCTTGCACTGGCTCGGACACTTTATGGACTCCCCATTATTCAGTCTATTTGGCATCTCCCGGTGCTCATCAATTTTAGCAGGAGGTCACTTTACTGATTTACTCACTCCAATTACTCTAATTTACTTCTCTATAAACCTCCACCCATATGAAGCATCCAGCCTCTTCCTTCTCCTCCCATTACTCTGTGCCAGCTGCTGCTCGTCCTCACATTTAGCTCTGTATGGGTGCGGTGCCTTTAATGGGGCGATGCAATAACTTTTAAAGGATCAAATTTGATGTATTTCTGAAACACCCCAGTGGTAGCAAAATTACACTTGGTTATAGCTGAAGAGGAAATTCAGAAAAAATGCCAAGCTAGATGTGGCTTTTTTTCTTCCCTTAAAAAAATATAGATAGGTAGGTAGATAGATAGATAGATAGATAGATAGATAGATAGATAGATAGATA
>NW_013952441.1:1214047-1224919 GCF_001266775.1 Austrofundulus limnaeus | reverse complement strand
TAGATAGATAGATAGATAGATAGATAGATAGATAGATAGATAGATAGATAGATAGATAGATAGATAGATATAGATGTGCTCTTTGAGTTCACCCTGTCAATTTTTAATTTCTTTGTCTGCTTCAGATGTGTTTGAACCGTCGGTGCCAGAACGTCAGCGTTTTTCATGTGCACGAGTGTGCAGCCAAGTGCAGCGGTCGAGGGGTAAGTACGGCACCTCTCCRTCATACTTCAGGCAAACCTCAGCCCGGTTAATGCCCCGTTTCCTCCTCGCCGAAGCTCCCGAAGCTGCAACACGTTCAAAATTCAGTTCGTTCTACGCTGGTTAGGGGATAAATGGCGACGCCGAGCCATAAATCACCGTGAGCGCTGAAAGGTTCAATCAATTAGATATAATGATCTCATTTATGTTCGACTCTAGGTGCCATTCATCACACACTCAGGCTGTCGCTCTTGTCATAAAACCTGAATTAAAATTTGTTGGCCAAATTTTGTTTGGGGGGAAAAGCAACGACACACAGTTTTAGAGACGTGGGTTAAGAGTTTTTGTTCTCRGCTCTAAACGCTGAACATCTATGGGTGGTCCTGTTTGACACAAAATATGTAGCCTAGGGATATAAATTCTCTGACAGGTCCCAGAGGTCTGGGCTTTAACAGCGGAGCCGTTCCTACGTGGCAAATGTCGAAGAAACGGTTGTGACTGCCTCTTAAAATAAAACATCACCAGTCATTAGGGGGTCATATTTGCTTGTGCAGTTCCAGTTAGTACACATCTATAAAACACTAAGGAATGAAAGTAAAGGATGTGGCTGCTGCAGGAGAGGGGGCACCCCTGCATGCAGAGATTAGAYCAAGATGTTGAAGCCTTCACCTGTTCCAAATTACCCAGGCAGGGAATCCTCCCAGACTTTACCGTTCCTGTAGGACAGGAGGACAAGAGGGGGAGAGAGAGTCAAAATACAGCTGAAAGGGCAGAGCGTGCTTTGGTTTTCATATCGGACATCTTCATTCACTTATATAGAAATACATCTCATTTAAAATGACAGCTCTTTCTGTTGCGGAGTTAATAATTTTAAACAGAATTTCTTCAAGTTACCATCTTGAAAGTTGTGATGGGCATTTTCTCAACTTTGCAATAAAAAAATATAAATTTTTTTGTTGGACTCTTAAATATTGCCAAGTGTTATAAACCTGTGGATTGTTGCGTATTGTCCTTTTTATTTTGCTGCAGGTGTGCAACAACAACAAGAACTGTCACTGTGAGGCTCACTGGGGGCCTCCTTTCTGCGACACGGCAGGTTTTGGAGGAAGTCTGGACAGTGGCCCCATCAGACTTGCAGGTAAGTCAGCAGGAGATGCATTCAAACTTTATTTCCTTATTCCCCTTTGGCTACTTTATAAATGCCCCGTGCTTATAATTCTTTGAAAAGTGTTGCTTGTTGTGTTTTAAAAATAAAAGCATCAGAACTCAGAACAATTGGCTCCTAAACAGAAGCGTTAAAGGAGGAAATCATGTACATCATTTGCGATCCGCTTTCTACAAAGTTTACGGCAAACTGCAGACAGCTGAATAATGAGTGTTCTGAAAATGTGCTTTTTCTTCTGAGCAGACAACAAGAYCTTGACGGTGGGCATCCTGGTGTCTCTCCTCACTGTGCTGGTGGCTGCTCTGATCGTCTGCATCAAGAGGAAAACCCTGAAGGGTCTGCTGTTCACCGGCAAAAAGAACCCCATGGAGAAGCTTAGGTTCGATTTAAATCATTTGTTAAAATAAAAAAAAATGTTTTGTGTTTCACACAGCAATCAGGAAATGGATGCTAAGACTTTGGAGTTTTGTAACTTTGACACTTTTTGAAATATTTAACTTTATTTGCAAATGTTTTGTACAAAGCAATACATTATAATTTCTTCATTTCTTTCTTTATTTTTTATTTATAACCTTTATTTAACCAGGATGTCCCATTAAGATTAAAACCTCTTTTTTTAAGAGAGACCTGGCCAAGATTGGTAGCAAGATCAGCAGCAAATGCAACACATAGTTTCACATCTTAATAAGACAAATTTAAAAACATCAAATTGAAAAACATTAAAAGATTTAAATTAAAACAAATTAAAACAACAAGTGCAAGTTATGGAGTCAGTATCAAGACCTTTCAGTTTTGATTTAGAAGCACTCAGTGAAACTAACTCAGACAGTTTCCAGTCTTTCTGCAATGTATTCCATGTAGAAGGTGCAGAATGGATAAAAGCCTTTTTTCCCCAATTCAGTTTGAGCAAATGGAACAGGAAGCATCAAAAAGTCATGCGAGTGGATGGAGTAAGAGACAGTGGTTTATTTTTTCAATCAAAGTACAAATGTAGGAGGGAAGAAGTCCACATATTGCCTTGTATATGAATGTATACCAATGGCAGAGCCTTCTGGTGGCCAGAGCAGGCCATTCTACCCTTGAGTACAACTCACAGTGATGTGTCAATGCCTTACAGTTGGTAATGAACCTCAAAGAGGCGTGATAAACAGTGTCAATCATTTGAAGACATTTAGCAGATGTGTTCATATACAAAATAACTCCATAACCCAACAGTGGTATAAAAAAAAGGTAGTCTCCACTATAGTAGCTTTTTCACATCAAAAGAAAAGCACAACTTATTTCTAAAATAAAAGTCTAGTTTTAGTCTGAGCCTCTTCACCAGTTTCTCCACATGGGGCTTAAAATTAAGGGAGTCGTCAATCAATGTTCCCAGATATTTATACAAACGTACCTGCTCTATTTCAAATCCATCGTGTGGTCACTGAAGGAATCAAAAGAGGCTTCTTCCTGGCGTTGGAAAACAACATAAGCTTTGTCTTGTTAGCATTTAGCACAAGTTTCAGCTGAATTAATGAATGTTGGATGGTATTAAATGCTTTCTGCAATAATTCAACAACCTGAACAAGCGTTGATCCACAGCAGTAAATAACTGTATCATCAGCATAAAAGTGCAAACCAGCTTCTGACACATTTAGACCCAGATCATTAATATAAATAATGAATAAAAGAGGACCTAATACAGAACCCTGTGGTACCCCTTTATATACAGTGGCCTGTTCTGAAACATAGCTGTCTTTAAAATCTGCTTTTATTTGTTCTGTCTCCAATGCTACTTTTACCGTTTAGCTACTATTGCACTACTTTTAGCTTTTCACTAGCGTTTTTGCTATTTTAAGCTTTTAGCTTACCATCTGCTACATTTAACCTTTAGCTAGCATTTTGTTTTAGCTTCTAGTTAGCTTTTTGAAACATTTAGCTTGTCCTTTGTTACTTTTATCTATTAGCTACTGAGGTTTTCTGCTTCCTTTAGCTTGACCAGCACAGTAATTTATTTGTTTCAGCTCTTTGATCAGAAAGTGATGTAGGATCAGTGAAATAMAAACATTAATTTTCCCCTTCTGGTTTTGTGTTACAGATCAGAGACTGCTGCCATCAGCGGACCACCCGCTCCGAAACCTCCATCCACAGCGAGCGCATCTCCGTCCCGACCGGCACCGCCTCTGCCGCACAGTGCCACCATCTTCAAGGTCACTCCAGCAGCTCGCACGTCTCACTCTGACTGTCAGTCATAGAGACGCACAAACAGCCATCTTCACACTGAAAAGCCGTTTGTACAGTCGGACTAAAGGACGACGAGCGGCAGGTCTTTGCTGCGGCTGCTCACAAGTCGTTCTCAGCTGGATGGATGTGTTGTTTTCACACAAATGGCAGCTCATTCAAACCCAATTAAGCCGTCCCTCTGAACGTGGACAGGCGGCGGAGGTGGTGATAATGGAGTCGGGGAGGGCTCCGGACACTTGAATGCATTTCTCGTCATTAACAGCTGCCTTTTTCAGAGAGGAATTGATTTATCTGCATGTTGGGCCGCATGAATAATGTTGACGGAGCCGCTCGGTTGACACCTGAAGCAATTCTGGTGCTAATAATTGCAAGACAGAGACCTCGGCTTTTGCTGTAATGACTTGTGCGCCTCCGCCGCCATGCGCCTTAACCAGTGCATTAGTGGCTTGGCATTATTTGTAATGGGAAGTGATTCGACTGATGTAGATTTGCTGAGGGATGAAAGCAGCCGGGTCAGGAGGGTTGCAGCGAGGCGGGGATCGAGCGCATTAGCATGAGGTTGATATTTTCAGTTAGCAGCAGGTGCTTTTCATTTGGTGAAAGGCAAAAGAAGATGTAAGGGCTGTTTGATGTGAGCGCGGCGCAGGTGAGGTCAGACGAGTGTGACAAGCTGCTCACATCTGGCCTGGGATTAAAAATGAAGCAGCCTGATAATTTGGCTTRAATTAATGTCAAATCTTCCTAAGTGTGTGGCCTGTTTGGCTGCGTCCATTTTAGAATTAGGCCAAATGGGCGCCTAAGGGACGGTTTAAGTCTTTAATTAGTTACCGGTGAAGGATTTGGGTAAAGCTGAGCAGCCATTGAGGGATTGATTTACACGTTTCTGACAGCAGCAGAGGAGGTGAACAGGATTGTTTTCTGTTAGGAATCAGACGGTTTGACCAAGTGGCTTTTATCTTTCTGCAGTCTCCTCACCGGGGGCCGGAGGCAGGACCCCCACCGGCTCCATACCCGGCTCACAGCCTGCGCAGACTTCCCCAGTGCCCTCCAGTTCACCTCAGCCACCCGGTGCCCCTGTCCCTCACGCTGTCCCTCTCCCCGGGGCCCCAGCAGCTGAGACCCCCGGCCCCTCCTCCTCACCGAGCCCCTCCTCCTCACATCCACATGGCACCCAGGGGAGCGTCGTTCCGCAGCGTGTCCCACCACAACTCCTGCAGGATGGTGATGGTGAGTGGACTTCCTGCTCCATCGGCAAACGTTTTATTCCAGGATGCTTTATAGCGTCTGGGGAGTGTTTCACTCACCTCCGCAGCCTGTGACACCACCACGTACACTTTTAGGCCGGTGTTTTGAAGCCCATTGTTGTAGCGGCACTTCTGCGTCCTATAAAAGTTTCAGTCTTGTTGACAGTCCAGCGCAGTCTAGGTGACGTCAAATCTGCAACACAAAACGCCACAGAAAAAATGAAAATGGAGCCAGACTCAGTTGTGAGTGTGTGTGTGTGTGTGTGTGTGTGTGGGGGGGGGTGTCTGGTGACGTTTGGGGGCAATTTTAAGACAAAATGCCTACATTTGGGAACAAAAGTTGAGTCCCCGTTTGGTTTAAATGCCATTGGTGGGTTGGGGGTTGGGTTTAAAGGCACAGTATGTAGGATTTTGTCAATTCTTTTAGCCGAAATTGAGATAATCACTAATAACAATTATAAAAAACATGTCTAATCATTGCAGACAAAGACCTAGTTTTATTATTTTTACCTTATAAAAAGCTGTTTACATCTCCATGGTCGCGGGTCGCCACTACAGGCAGCCGCCATCTTGTCTTGTCGAAGGCTCATGAAGGACAAACTGCGGTGGTGGCGTCAAAAACGGTTTTAGTTGTAATACTATAAATGTAATATTTGTCATTGTAGCTGGGATAATTTTACTTATTAAAGCTCATAATCTTACCACTTGAAACATCACTAGCACTGAAGCTGCTGGTAGACATCGCGGTTGGAATTATCAAAGGTTTTTGACACCTGAGAGACACCGTAGCAACTCCTTTGTGTTTGGAAGCAGGGGGTGGGGGTGGGGGGAGGACAAGGGAGGATGATTCAACCACTCAACCACTAGATGTCGCTGAATACAACAAATCCCACACACTGTGCCTTTAAGACCAAGGTGTGAATTGAGTTTAGGTTAGTTTTAGGGTCAGGTAGGTACCTGTGAGGTTAGCTTTAGGGTCAGGTACCTGTGAGGTTAGCTTTAGGGTCAGGTAGGTACCTGTGAGGTTAGCTTTAGGGTTTGTGGTCAGGTATAGGCTGTAGAAATGTAATGGAAGTCAATGGAATGTCCCCAAATGGATAGCTGTGCGAACGTGTGTGTGTGTGTTTGGGTGGGGGTGAGGGGGTAGTAGTAGTGAACTCTCTGCCACAGCTACAGCTCTGAGTTTTAGTTCTGACCTTCCAGTGTGTAAAAAAAACTGAAGGAAAGAGAAAGTTTGAGACTCTTGAAGGTAAACCTTCAGCTCTGTGGTTCTCACTGTGGCTTTAATTTGGTTTGATTTTAAACTCTGCGGCAAAAGGAACCAAACGAAGGAGCAAATTGAAACAAACTGTAGACAGACAATAAATTTGACAAGTCATCAAAGCGTCGCCTGGTTCCAGTCTCACTTAGCAGCTTTTGTAGTGTTTCATACTCTGCTCTGCTATTAGCTATCAGCAAACATCACAGTGGCTTCAGCAAGTTGTTCTGTTTTTATTTAACGTGATTAACATCTGGAATGAACCTCACACGTAGAAATAAGTACTGTCATCAAATACATCTGTTTTCTTGTATCTTGCCCTACTTTAACAGGGACACATGTAAACAGAAAGTCTGGACTCACCAACTACAGTTTGATGGTCTTCATCCTCCTCTGGCTCTGGGTCAGACTCTGACTCCAACATGTGAGGCTGGATGGACACTTCTTCCTTTTTTGACAGATTTTAATTAGTTTGTAAATAAAAAGTTTCTGCGCAGCTATATAGTCGTAAACCCCTCTATCAAACTGAAATGGACCAGTCTGGAAGCTGAAGTGGGGTCGGGGTGTGAAACGCCTCGTTTGGATTTAAAGAGACAGCCTCAAAACGAGTTGATCTGAGACGCACCTCAGTAAAGGGGTGAAAGAGAGGCTTGTGGAGTTACAATAAGGAGGAATTCAGTCCAAAGCATTGCAGTTCCACTTTTTATAGTTTTTATAGACCTAAATTAAATGTACTTTACAAAATGATCATGTCTAAATGAAATGATTGGCTCTAAATCAGTTTAGACTAAATGTTTTTGGTTTGTTCTGTTTGCAAATAAAAAAGCGAGATTTGAAGTCACAACTTGTTTTGATAATTTCATAAACAAAAATTTTCATGATTTTCTGAAGCGAACATTAAAAGACAGCAAAAAATGCAACATAAAAAGCTGCATTTTGTCCACGAGCGTCGCACACCTGTTCACCAGGTGCTCCGTACCGCAGCTCCTGGCAGAGTTTTGTGTTTTGGAAGTAGAGCCCCCTCAGCTGCTCCTTGTTGATGTCAGAATGTGAAAGTGATTCCTTTTGGCAGCAGACTTCTCTGACAGGATCTTTGGCAGCTGTTTGGCAGCTCCGAGACGCTGACAGAAGACGTAAACCATCAGCGATCGCTCTCTGCTGGGGGGCGACCAAGCTTCGCCTCCCCTCGGGGTTTTAGGATTCTCGAGGGCTGAATCTGCAGAAGCCTTTTTGCATCAGTTCATCACCGGATCAGACCCGCTCGTTTTGTTTTGAACAACTGACTGTCACTGAGAGGTTTCAGGTTCGGTCTTTGTTTTGTGAATTTGGATAAAGACACGTTTCCTTTCACATCATGTGTTGCCTCAATAAGGTGCCTGACAAGAAGAGGACAAGAAACCAAATAAACTGTATTAGGTTGTATGTGAGCGCCCTCTTGTGGTGAATAATCTTATATGAATAGGCTTATATATTTGTTTACACAGGAGCTGGAGAAGCCCAGTCCTCCACAGAAACCTCTGCCTGCCGATCCAAGGAGCTCCCGTCTGGTGCGAAGTCCCTCTTCAGTGCAGGACCACTCTGTAGGCCAGGGGTCCTCTGTTATATGTGGACCTGCACCAGTACCAGGTGCACCCAGACCTGTGCGCCCAGTCCCACTCCCCAACAGGTGAGCCACAATCGTTACCGTTTGTAGATCTTAGCACAATGTGGCGAATGTCTGTTTTTATCAACACAATGTCCCAACTTTTTTTTTTAAATTGGGCTTTTAAAATACCAAACTTTTATATCTAACTTAAATATTTGTTTCTTTTCACCTCTAGGCCGAGGCCCAAGCAGCCTCCAACACTACCAAAGCCTTGCATTGTTGCCAACATTAAATACAGCAGCTGAGACTTTGGCCAGAAGGGACAAACAAATAAAAATAATAATAATTTGCACTAAAACAAACAAACTCTGAGAGCCCTGAAACGATGGCGGCATCTCGGAGTCGTGAATCGTGAGATTTGCCGTGTCCCTTTGGTGCCCCGTCTCCAAAATGGTGCTACGAGTCTGCGCTCAGGTCCATGTAAAGTATTTATATTCTGTATTTATTGCCACCCAGTGCACTGTGCCAGACACTTTTACTACACGGTAGCAACTTTAAATCTTTTTTTTTTTTTTACATACACTGATTTTTGTTTTTTTTAGAAGAAAAAAAAAATATGTGAAACTGCAATTATAGAAACGTTCCTGGAACTTTTTACATTATCTTTGCAATGACGGATGAGAACTTTGGGGTTTTCTTGAAGGGAAATGCTGTCTGTAGCATCTTTGAGCCAATCTGGCAAGACTTGAAACAACTCTAGAAGAAAAAAAAAAGTTACGGCAAAGAAAGTCATCAGACGACTTCTTTCTTCTTTTACATACAGCAGAAAGTTGAACAAAGTGCCACTGATTTGCAACGAACACTTCTCTTTACCCAAGCTGAAATCAAGGAAGCATCTTTTTGTCTGGAAAACAAACTCATGTGAAGGATCCTGTGTTGTTTTTTTAAGGTTTGATCTATATGGAAGCCCATTTCTGCCACCCTGATAAAAAATAAATAAAACTTGTATCTCATCATTATGACTTAGCTATCTTTATGACTTAGCTATCTCATAATTATGAGATAGCATCTCAAAACTATGAGATACAAGTTTTATTTTTTATCAGGGTGGCGGAAATGGGCTTCCATATATCTATGCCTCGGTCTCTGCACATAACTCCACGTCAGACTGCGGTCCGGTGCAAACGTGTGTTCAGCTCGTGTTCATGTTTTAAATCCTGTTTTTTTTCCCTCCGATGGGAAAGAAGAACTTCACTTGAAAAAAGACGCATTTGTCATTCTGTGAAGTTAAACGACGTCMGACGAGCCACAGGTTCTCCACCACTAACAAGCAGTTTATTTTCTTTAGTTTGGCTCCTTGAAGCCAGTTTACAGGAAGCAAACAGTGTTTTAGTATTTACTGTCACACAGTCCTTTACCAACATATAGTATAGGCTGAAAACTGACTTTTTAAATTTGTCATATTGTCTTTTATTTTGAAATAAATGCACACATTTCCTTTGCTTTTCCAATACTCTGTACTAATAGACAACATTTGAGTGTAGTCACATGTTCCGTCCGTATGTTCTTTGTATTTTGTGTTACAGGTGAACACTTTTATGAAGAATGTGTTTTTTTCTTACTAATGTTTGATACTTTGTATGTAAAGAAAAAAATATATCTAAAAAAGTTATAATAAAGTGTCATTCATGATGTTTAAACACACAAACAGTAAAACTGTTTTCAAAACAAAAACACATTTGTGGATTTTTTTGTGTACGAGAGAATTTTGAACGCACTTTTTTCTCCATCCAAGACAAGTGTTGCCTCATATGACCAAACACTTTTACTTCAACAGATCTCTTATYGGCTAATGCAAAGCTCATCACATGAAAGAACCGCCGGTGAGAGCAAACATATCCAGCAGGACATGTTGGACCCTGAGAACCAGAAACTGCACAAAGAAACCAAACGGCAACACAAATAAAGCTGTGCAACAAAGACACGTGATTCACCGAACTGAAAATTACACGGATTGTCCGTAAAGTACAGATTTCCCCCCATTTTGCACRTATACAGACTTACGGATTTTTATCAAAAACTTTGTTCTGCAGACGCCGTTTTCTAACATCTCCTCTCCCACATCGGCCCACAGTTCACCTGTTCGCTCCAACAACCTCCCCAAATTGTGCGAATACTTTGGATTTTTTTGTAAACTTTATGAATTTTAGGCAGTTTAGTGGAGGAGGAAGCTGCAAGCTCAACATTACCTCAGGCTCTGAGACATAAAAAACTTTAAAGATGAGTTTTTGAAAAAAAGAAATGAGATTTTCTTTGTTTTTGTGAAGAAAATGAGGACATTTTATGTCATTTACAGACATTGAGTACGTGACATTGGTGTGTTGAAAGTGAAGTTATCTGAGGATTTGCACTATTTTATCTTGACTTCTCTAAGGATATTCTTGAACATGAAATCCGGTGCAGTGATTGGTTCATGCCGGGGTTTTTGTAACATTGTCAACCAGGATCAGCTTTGCAGCACAGAAAAGTGTTTTTAAAAATCAGCTCTAAGACAGACGCTTAAGATTTCCTCTTAAACTTCACTGTGAGACTGAGACACTTGATAACTGACTTTTAGGCTCAGCTTTTTAGCTAAGAATTTGACATTTAAGTCCTTAATTCTAACAAGTTTGATAAATATGGGCCCTGTGGTCAATGAAAGCTACATGCTGGTATTTACTAAATAAGTTTATGAACGTGACATCACTTAACACTTTCAGGAGGCAGAACTTTTTACTAATCCAGCTTTTATTTTTTTAGCTGTCGTTAATGACATGCTGCAAATGAACAAGCTCTWTGTTGGATTGAAAGATATTTTTTAATGATTTTTCAACCATTTCAAGACATAACTGTACAAAACCAAGTAGTTCTAATAGAATTTTGACTCACCCATCATACCTCTTTAACAAGACACTTCATGTTTACTGTATATCAAGTGTGACTTTTCTCAAACATAAACAGTAAAATCCAGTTTTCACCACACAAGCTGTCCTTATAGAAACCTCAGACTTCTCTTGATGTAGCCAGCTGCAATTTTACAAAATTGTCCTGAAAGRAAAAGTCTTATTTAACTGAGACAAAATCCCATCTGAGAAAATATTGGGCCTCATGCAAGAACATGTTTGTATTCTTATCCTAAATTTCTCTTACTTTTGTT
>NW_013952441.1:1208468-1213182 GCF_001266775.1 Austrofundulus limnaeus | reverse complement strand
CATTGGTGAATGCCACAAATTCTCCTAAATCACTCGTACGCACAACTTAAGAACAAATCTGTGCGTACGAACAGTTCTTGCATGAGGCCCAATGAGTTGTCATTTTTAAAGCTTATAAAAGTCAGTTTAAAAATCATTTATAGTGATATAATTAAATCTATTGAAACTGAAAGATTCTATGACATATTTTCTGATACTAAATTAAGCTAATAGAACCGAGTGATTGAAAATGAAAACCATATTTAAAATAAGACWACTGTATCTGATGGTGACAAACTGATCTATCGGATAAAAAAAAAGAGCATGTTGAACCTGCAGGTCTTGTATCTTTCACACAGTCAGGTATTCTTTCAGTTTGTCCATAACAGCAGGCATTCTGTCCGCGGGGATCAGCATCACTGTCCTGAAAGGCTTCATGGGGACGTCGTCGAACGACCACCGGCCGCTCAAACAGGAATCTGCGTCTTCCTGGACCGAGTAGTGGAACTTCACGACGGCTTGCTGCGACGAAAACAAAACAATAAGATCGGTTTTATTTGCAGCACCGATGAYTTTGTTTGGACTGATCTGAGTTTACCTCGTAAAAGAACTCCTCCTCTGCGTTGGCGAACACGTACTCCTCTTTAGGAGCGCCTCCTCTGGCTGGGATGTTTCGGCTGGCCTCTTTGCACGTCTTGCTGATCAGCAGGCAGTAGTGACACCTCCCGCTGGGTTTATTTGTCCTCTGAGCTTCGGCCAGTTCTTTTCTAAAACAGGACAAAAATATTTGGTTGATTTCTGCACTAGCAAAAAAAAAAAAATGTCTTCACCAGCTGTTTTATTACAAAACTATTGATTAATTTAAATTATCTTGAAGCTTGAGTAACTACAGCTTATTTCACATTAATAAACACTCAAATATTCATGCCTAAAAAGAGTGCACAACACGTCAAACAACCCTTTTAATCACACGGATGTCCAACAATTAGCATAGATGCTAACAACATTGAAAACACCATACAAGAGCTAATAAGATTAGCATTGTTTATTACTGGGTTTTTAATAGAAGTAATGTTTCAAAGTGAAACTAATCCTATTATGACAACTATAATTTACAGACATGAATAGAGTTTAATAAAATAAAATTAAATATGTGAAAACACAAATTTACTGCAAAAGGTTTACACTGCTGAAAGCTGCAGGAGTGTCCAATAATCCTGGTCCTCGAGGGCCGCCTTCCTGCTTGTTTTAGAGGTTACCCTGCTCCAACGCACCCAATTCAGAGGTTCAATTACCTCTTCAAGTTCTGCAGAAGCCTGATAATCAACTTGTGTTCATATCAGGTGTGCTGGAGCAGAGAAACCTCTAAAACGAGCAGTTCATGACCCAGATCGGACATCGCTGCTTTTTTGTCTCCCCGCCTTTTTTTTTTTTGCTAGACAGTTTAAGCAGATTAAGCTCAGTCTAGCCAGAGAAAGTCGCACTCACTGGAGTTGTTTATGCAGAGGGAGCGCGATCTGAGGAGGTACRTTTATGAAGCGCTCGCTCAGCAGGAGCCCCACGGGCTTGGTCGTGTCGTTCAAGATCTGCTGGAGCTGCTCGGTGACACTGTGGGGAGCGTTCTTCTCGCACTGGTCCACGATCAGCTCCTTGACCTCCTCCACACACTGAACACCCTGCAAGAAAACCCATCAGGTTCAGATCCGCTCGTGTGTTTTATTTCCCTGCATTAATCCGGCCGGTGTTACCTTCCTCTCTGTGAGGTTGAGCATGGTTATGAAGCCAAACACTTCATCCGGGTCCTCGTCGTCATCGCTGTCCTCTGGAACCTCAGCTTGCTGCAGAACGAAGGCTCGGGGTTAACGAGAAGAGCTGAAACAAGTCGATCACTTCAAGCCAGACGAAACCATAAAAACAAACCTTGATGACACTTCCGATGTGGTTTTGCTGGATGATGATGTCTGTCATCTCTGATGTGTTTACATGAGCCTTCAGGAAGAGCTGTGCAGCACAAAAGGTGACGTCAGTGACCCTACCGGGACAATATTTCATTGATTTTAAAAGWTCCTCACCTGTTGCAGCAGTTTCTTGATGCCATTGAAATCATTGTCTGAAATAGTGTGGGCTTCAAAGTCCACCACGACCTCCTAGAAAACGAAAAGTTAAGAAAGAGAGAGACAAATAACCACGTTAGTATTCTCAAAACTAACTAAAATATAGTTAGTATTCTGTCATTTAGCTAGCTAGCTTAGCTGTAAGCTATCTCTTTACGACTTCGTCACCTCGTTGATTTGGTCGTCCGACGCGTCGCTGTCGTCCTCCCCAGAATCGTCATCATCCTCGGGAGTCTCCTCCGAACTGTTGTCGCTTTCTTCGGGATTTTCACCCAGCCCGACTGCTCTCTTCTTAGCTGACGAAGCCATGTTGGAGCAACGAAACACGTGTGTGTGTGTGTGTTATTTTTAAGAGGGCGGGGCGAAGTTCAAGGCAGGAAACTTCGCTTCTCGGCCGCCATTTTGGCTCTACATGTATGGCGCAGGCGCACTGTTCGGAGCCACAATGTCGGTTTCAGGAAATGGAATAAACCGTAAAAACTAAAAACAGGGAGAACATCGTTTATCACTTTTAAGGCTTTATTTCACTGTAATACATACATGCGTGATTTACACACTGTTGTTATRTATTATAGTTCATAATAGTACATTTTCTTATACTATTTTAAAACAGGCAATCTTTGGACACCCCCACTTCTGAACAGAATGAATTCTGCGAGAACAGCTCAAGGTACATGACTTTTATGCAATTCCTTGGTCTTTTTAGGCTTTTATTGTTGTTCTAATTGTCTCGTTATAAATGCTAAACAGATAATTGTTTTGTATCACTTACTAGTTCTGTTAATAGAGATGTCACGGTGTCTAATCTATCATAATGTGTTTTTTTGCTAATGTAAACAAACCGACTAAGGAGACATTAACTTTTTGTTCAGCTACACAATGTCAGTGTTATCTGTCTGATTTTCGTTTTCAGTAATCGTGACTAAACAGTGTTGCTATTATCAGTGTGCATGTGACAGTTTTTTGGGTGTAGCTGAGCTAAAAGAGCCTCCACACCCTCTGTTTGGGTTTTTGCACATTTTAGTTCCTGAAAGCAGCATCAGGTTAAAATCCACCTTGTGTTTATTTATTTATTTATTTTTTGTCTCTGTCAGGATGAATGTGTTGCTTCTTAAAGAACCAAGAGATGGAGAGTCTGGACCYGATCCCTACATTCAGGTAGTTTTACCCCCCTAAAAACACACAGTTTTTAAAAATATTTAAAGCCGTGTTTTTAATTAAAGCTTTTTTTCTGTGTTTTGACTCTAAAGGAGCTGGGATCACAAGGACACAAAGCGACCCTAATTCCAGTTCTGTCCTATAAGTTTGTCTCGTTAAACACCTTGTCAGATAAGGTATATAAACATCTAAAATCAATGTGTTGTTTATGTTTTGAAAGCTTAATTTGACAAAGATTTATTATTGCCCACTGCCAAAAGGGGAGGAAGGACCATAATGTTTTTGTTTGGTTTGTGTTTCTCTTACCAAAAGATCTCATSAAACACAGGATGGATTTAATTGAATCTGAGGTAATATTAATTTAGGAATGTGAATAGAATTTCTGTCCCACATCAAATTTGACAGTGAGCTCAAAAAGAACATTRAAAACCCCTAAAATAATATGATTATCTCAAGTATTTAAGAATTTATGGATGTTTTTGTTCGACTAATCATGCTCATGATTTCATAGCTGAACCAATCAGGCCTCTRTGATCGTTTCACCTCTCTTTTACTTTGCCCATAACTTCCTTAATGTTCAAGATACTGCAATGATTTGATTGGAAATGATCCACCTGCTTCATTCAGAAGCATCTTGTATCCTAAAAACAAACAAAAAAATTACAAAGTCCAGTAAAAGTAGCAGAAAATGTATAAAGTAATGTGTCACCAAACTGCGACATCAAATCAACTTGATCCAATCCAACTTTGTTTGTAAAGCTCAGGAAAAATGAAAGCAGGAAACAAAAACAGTCAATTGCGTAAAACCAAATAAAAAAATCGAGCAAATCAAGAAAATTTCTACAAAATGTGGGAGTTTTAGAAATCCATTAAAAAACATTTAAAAACCATGTGGACATTTTGTTTTGTAAACAAAAACCCCCAAATCAATGAGAACGTGCGACATGTGCAAAACACTCACACTAAATTACTTCCACCAGGAGCAGTTCCAGAGAGTAAAAAAATATACTTTCAGATCAGAAWAAAATTAGGAACAAAGGCAGATCAAATGTTCTTCACGTAAGCGGTCACTAGAAAAATATTCTGGTGTTTATCCGTGTAGAACCGTCAGCATCCCTAATTCACTGTATCTGTCTGATGCACTGATTACCATTAGGACTCATTYCAATTCATAATGGCCTAAAAACACAAACGTCTGCATTTGGGTTGATATTACCGATAATCTGTTAACATTTAGCATGTTAGTAGCTGTGAGTTGTGTAAAACACATACTGAGCCTGACAGCTCGTCATGCTGCATAATGTTGTTTTCAAGACTTGTCAAGAAAATGAAAAATAACTGGACATGGGTTTTTACAATGTAAAAACAAGAGTGCATTGCCTTGTAGCCTTGTGTCTTTGCCTGCAGCAGTGGACTTGCAGAATGAACTTTGACCAAGTTCAAATGTGTTTTCTATACCAGCC
>NW_013952441.1:1206262-1208048 GCF_001266775.1 Austrofundulus limnaeus | reverse complement strand
TTATTAAACATTAATATTTCCAAAAAATATAAGTTGTACAGGCACCAAAGGTCATAGCCATCATTTGACACAGGAGCTTTACAAATATAAATTACAATGGCAGCTCTAGGACAAAGTATGCAGGAGGAGAAGCGTGCCAAAGTGGAGATGACTTAGATGAGAAACGAATTACAATAGTGTGCATTGCATTGGCAATGCACACTGACTACAGCTGATTGTTGTTAAAAGACTAAAACATGGGACAATGGAAGTCATCCACTCCTCTTTCCTATTTAATGGTGGGCAACTGACATGCTTTTCAAAATACAAATGGAAAAACTCAATTCAAACTCTGAGGAGACTTGAGTTTATGGAACCTTTTTAACAAGATCAAAGATTTTTCCTTCTGCCACTTATTTATTTATTTGTTTGTTTGTTTGTTTTCTTTCTGCATTATGTGTTTATTTGTAATAATTGATTGTTTGTTAGTGCACATGAGCCATATTTGTTTTGTTCTGAACTTTGAAAACTAAAATTATAGGGGGAAAAAAAGGATTTGTCTAAAAACAGCTCCAGCACGAGATGATCTTAGTTTAAAACTCGGGGAGGAAGATCAGCGGGCTATAACAGTGTCTGCTAGCATTGCTAGGTCTTTAATTGTTTAAAATGTTTGTTTTTTTAAGCTTTTCCAACCAGAGAAACATGGTGGCCTGATCTTTACCAGTCCCAGAGCAGTGGAAGCTGTGAAGATGTGTTTAGAAGCAGAGGAACGGAGAGACGGTGGGTTTCTTTTACTGCAGAGTTAGGAATGAAAACGGTAAYGGGTAAAACGTGATGTTTTATTTATTTTTATTCAGAATGGARCAAATCTGTAAAAGACAAATGGAACATGAAGTCCATCTATGTGGTTGGGACGGCAACGGCAGCGTTAGGTGAGTTCTTTCATCACCTGGAAGCTTCTTTATGATTAGTGCATCTTATAAACTTATTCCGAGTGTGTCAGAGTGCGACACACACCTGTGTGTAAAGTGACTCGACCACCTGCAGCCTGATGTTTTACACAAGCGACAGTTTGCTGCCAACAACAGACCAGATTTGATCTGTAGGAAACGAGCAGGTGCTTCCTAACGTTTGTTGTTTTTTTCAATGACGTCTCTTGTTGTTTGATTCTTCAGTTTAAAAACAATTTAACTTGAGTTTTCTTTCTGTTTACGCTCAGTTGAGATCATTTTTTTCTTACACACATTATTTTTGTGCTATTTCAACAAATGAAATATCCAAACATTTGGTCCTGRTGCAGCTCAGTGATCCAGGTAGATGAAACTAAAACAGCTGAGCAGGACGAGTTCTTCTTTTCAACAAAGAACTCAGCCTTTTAAATCAAAATATTCAGCTCCTTGACGTCATTTCCACTTAGACTTTTGGTACTTTTGGTATTTTTTTCAGATATTTAGCTTTTTTGACCATGTTTTTCTCATTGAAAATAAATGAAGAACCCTTAAAACCATTCAAACTGTGCATAAATCTTTACTGTACTTTAACTTTTCTTCTGATTCGGCTTTTTTTTTAAACTCTTTTGTGCTATTTTTAGGTTTTTTAGCTTCCGTTTGGCAGATTTTAGCTTTTTTTTTTCTTGCTTTTATAGTTATCATTCTGATCTTTTCTACTATCCTTCTAATTTTAACTCCTTTTTTTTCAGCTGCTTTCTGTTAATTTCATCTGTTGGCTGTGTTTTTAGCTTTTTTAGCTAATTTCAGCTAAATTCATTTCTTACTGTTTAATTCAGAACACTTGCTTTGTCTGTTTT
>NW_013952441.1:1204446-1205588 GCF_001266775.1 Austrofundulus limnaeus | reverse complement strand
ATTTCAGCCATTTCAACTACTTCTTTTAAGCTATCTTAGGCTAGTTTCAGCTTTTTCGGCTGTTTAGCAAAAACCCTTCAGCTTTAGYCGTKCACATTATRTTTTTGCAGGAAATGCAAATTCTCCAATGGGGTTAAAAAATGTCAAATAGACTTTTCAAAGGCTGTACTGAACATTTTTTTTCAAGCTTTTTATTGATAAAGATTTTTTATGTTTTAATCTTTGTTCGTTTTCACCCACAGTGCAGTGTCTGGGTCTGAAGCCCCTAGGAGAGGACACAGGGACGGCCCACGTCTTATCACATTTTATCATCCAAAGTATGCTGTGATTTATTTTTTTTCTTTTTAACCCATTCATCAAACTCGATGTTAATGGAATCTTTTAATTGTTCTAATAACCAACGTGACTCGATGCTTGACTCCTTTCTTAGGAGAGGATAAAAATATCCCGCCGCTTCTTTTCCCCTGTGGTTCGATTAAAAGAGAAGTCTTGCCCACGGCTTTGAGGGAACACGGTGAGCGCTCTCCTCCTTTCTGCCGCTCGCATTTAAAGCTCAGGTCCATGAAACGCCCGTCGGGGTTCAGCTAATTAACAAAAATAGTAATTGCATTACCTTTTGCCACTGTGGGGGGTCTGTTTCTTTGTTTCCAGGAGTTCCTCTGGAGACGCTGACTGTCTATCAAACCGCTAAACATCCTGAACTTGAAGAAAATCTGAAGGATTATTTCACAGAACAGGTGAAACTTTTATCTCCTTTTTGTGTTTTATTTAAAAACACTTTTTATAACGGAAAATGTTCAGCACTGTTTTATAATATTTATCTACGTATTTCCAGGGCACTCCAGCGAGCGTCGGCTTCTTCAGCCCATCAGGGGTGAAGTTCTGCCTGGACGAGGTTCGGAGGCTGGCAGGTGATCAGCTGACTCACATAAAGGTGGGGTTTATATGAAGTCATACACCAAAAAAATAAATACAGCGGGTAAAATAAGTATTGAACCCGTCAACATTTTTCTCAGTAAATATATTACTAGAGGTGCTAATGACGTGAAATTTTCACCAGATGTCGGTAACAACCCAAGTGATCCATACATACAAAGAAATCAAACCATAAATGTCCAGAAATGAGGTTATTTGTAATAATG
>NW_013952441.1:1186035-1202037 GCF_001266775.1 Austrofundulus limnaeus | reverse complement strand
GAGCAGTAGCTACAAAAACCATGATTTTGTGCAGAAAAGTGACATTTTTGTCATTTTCTCTGAGCACTAGTTGGTAAACCTTAATATCCAAATATTTGAGGTTTCTTCTTAATAATGACGTCAAAAATTCCTCATTAGAATAACCTGAAAATAGGGTTCAGACTAAATCAGGGGGTTAACCTGATTAGGAAGGCAAATCTCTGGAGCCGCTCATGATATCAGGATGATCAATGGAAATTTAAAAATGCGCTCATTTTGACCAAATTTCACTTATTCCTCAGTTTGATGTGATGGGTCGCATTTGAGTTTAAATTTGCACAGAAAATGTCAAAAACTGTGTCAACATTAACTTTTTTTAAACTAAGTGTAAGTAAAGTGATTTATTTTTGACAATAAAGATTGATCAGAAAAAATGAGTGTTTTTCTGTGTTTGGAACAGGTGTTGTCCAAAGTTTATTTTCGCATGTTTTCCTGTTGAAAGAGCAGCTTTTCTTCCTCTCTCCWCAGCGTAGTGACGGCTCATTAAAGTCACCGGAGTGTGAATAACACGTCCCTGAAAACTGATGGGAGTCTGAACGAGTTGACTTTTCACCCTGAGCTGAGAAAAGTGTGGCGGCGTCAGGTGGGCGTGGAGACGCTCCGGGTTTAAAGCTGAGCCGCCTCGGCTTTGATCACATTCTTTTTCTTTTACAAAGATAAGGACACGATGCTGACTTTCATCCAGCTGACCGCTTTGCTGCTTCTGACGAACTCGAACGTCGCTGAGAAACTTTTCCACAGCCGGGATCATTCGGACGTGCAGACGCCACAATCTCACCGAGCTGCTGTTGTAACCRATGAATTAAAAGCAGAGGTAAGTTTTGATCGCCTGTGTGTTTGTCTGTTAGCAAAATATCTCATGAGTCTTTGGAAGAATTGTAATGAAACTTGCAGAAAGTATTCATCAGATGTACAGCTATAACCAATTGGCTTTTGGAGGCAGTTTAATTGAATATGACTACCACAGCCACCTAATTTTAAAATACACTAAAATGGCTATAACTTGTTCATTTTTAAATATATTGAGCTAAAATTTAGTGTGGTAGTAGCTGAGAGTCGTACACAACGCATATGCCAAGCACTGCACCTTCAACAATACATTTAATTAAAGTGAAAGCATTTACTATTAGGAGTCAACTCTGTCTGTTAGCAAAATATCTGAAGAGTCACTGGAATGATGTTAATGAAACTTGCAAAAAGTAATCATTAAGTGTACAAATATAGCTGATTAACTTTTGGAATCAGTTTAATTTAATATGACCACCACAGCCACCTTATTTTAAAATACACTTAAATGGCCATAACTCATTAAGTTTYGCAGATATTTAGATAACATTTTGGTGTTGCAGTAGCTGAGAGCTGCACACAATGCATAATTCAAGCACTGCACCTTGAACAATACGTTTGTTTAAAATGAAAGGGTTAACTATTAGGAGCCGACTCTGTTTGTCTGTTAGCAAAATATCTCATGATCCACTGGGTTGATTTGACTGAAATGTTCRTAAAGTAATCGTTCAGTTTACATTTACAGCTGATTAAATTTTGGAGTTGATCCAATTCAATTTGGCCGTCGCAGCTAGTCAACATTAACCAACACAAAATTGGCTATAACTCTGGCACTTATAAAGAAATCCAGCTTAAATTTGATGTGTAGTAGCTGAAAGTTATAACATGACTTTCTGAAGTGATGGGTTAATCATTTAGTATTGTTTCAGTTATTTCTCTCTAGATACGGGTTCATCAAGCCAGTTAACTGGGAGGAGGCCCAGCTGGAGGATCCCGACTCAGACCCAGATGACTTCCTGGATGACCTACAAGCCAGAATCCAGGAGGGGACCTCRGTGCTTCATTCGAGGGACAAATCTCAAATTGGTCATCACGATGTCTTCAAAAGCCAAGCCGAGAATCGAGCATTTATTTCAGCCCTTAAAGAGTTCCAGAGGGTGTCAGGTCTGGTTGTCACAGGTGTGTTTGATGAGGCCACTAAGGAGGCGATGAACAAACCGAGGTGTGGGGTCCCCGACCAGAACATGGACCTGAACGCCCCTGTGGAACCYGAGAACAATCAGACTGATAGTTTTGACAAAACTGACAGCAACAACACAAGTGACCTCTTTAGCTCCGGCAATTACTCTGAAGATGACCTATTTGGTTTTAACAACACCGAAAGTTTCCTCGTGAATATTTCAAACGACACRAACTCGAATACGTCGATGAACATCAACAACACCAGCGTGGATGGTGAAATGGGAAAYGTTGGCGGGAACACGAACCAGAGCGGAGCAGTCCGGCGCAGAAGGCGTCACCTCGCCTTCCTCGTGTCGGGGAGGCGTCGGAAGAGGGACCTGGCTGAATCCGGATTCATGGCCTTTTCCAAGACGGTGCTGAAGTGGCGGCTGATCGGAGAAGGCTACAGCAGCCAGCTGAGCGTGGAGGAGCAGAGGTATGTCTTCAGGTTGGCCTTCAGGATGTGGAGCGAGGTGTCGCCGCTGGAGTTTGTGGAGGACGTGTGGTCGCCGCTGGAGGATGTTGACATCAAGCTGGGCTTTGGCACAGGTAGACAATTAAAAAAAAAAAAAACAGAAATGTATTAAATGCCAAGTGTAAATGTAAATGTTAAAAATGACACAACACATTTTCATTATTTAGCTCACTTTCTGAGAGTAAAATCCTAGTGTAAATATAAAATCCTTGTAAAACTTAAATCTTAAACATTGTAGGTAAATGTTGAAGTTTACATTTAAGAATTTCAGAATGGAATGCAGCCTTTGCCTTGGGTGCCCAACTCTTGTTTTGACATCATCATCCTGAGACAAAAGCTAACGCTGCTAWCAACACAACTACTGCTAATGCTTAAAAACTTCAAACTTGCAGTTGCGGATGGTGTCCAATCAGCAAATGAAATGCCTGACCACAGGTGTCATCCATATTGTTTCCAATGAACACATTTTGAATTTAAAATTTAAACACTATCTTCAGCTGCGTTAGCAGCATTAGCGTTTGCTTTTGTTGAAGGATGATGATGTCACAACAAGAGCTGAGCGCCATTGGCAAAGGCTGAGTTCCATTCTGAAATAGTACATTTAGCCACATTTAAGATTTAATTTTTAAATTTAGATTTAGGATTTAACTTTTAGACATAACATTTAACATTTAAATTTAGCATTTAGTAAAAATTAGCAAAATGTAAGAACAGTGAGCTGATTAACAATAAAATCTTAGTGGAAAATATGTTTTAACTAGAATTTTACACTCAGAAAGTGTTGAGCTAAACTTAGCAATGGTAGTAGCTGAGTTATTATCAGTAAGTTAAGTTACARATGTAGACTAATATGCCACATTTAAAAAAAACAAATGTTCAGTATACATCTCCATCTTTAGTTGTTGTGTTTAAGTACCTGTGACATTCCTTTCTTTCAAAAACAAAAAGTCAAAGAAAGCATCTTTATACTTAAAAAATTGCAATTGTACACATGATTTTACCCATTTTGCCACATAACTAGCCTATTTTCTTTTGAATTTGGCTCAAAGTGAAACAGGAAGTGACATCAAAGGGGAACTAATTAATAAAATAAACTCGCTGGTCTCTGTTTATTAAAACAAAATAATCTCTTTTATAGCGATTAAAAATAATCTAAAGAAACATCAGATTCTTCTCTAAAGTCTGTGTTGTTAGCTTTTGCAACAACGCTCTGTTTACATGCAGACATTCCCCTTTGACATCACTTCCTGTTTCTTCACATGCAAATATCTCAACAACCGTTCATCTCAGCGACGTGAAATTAGTTTTGCAACATGGTATCAATGGGATCTTTCCAAAAAYGCATTCRTGTTTRTTACAAAAATTTGAWGTCACAGGMACTTTAAATACTTCCCTGCAGAAAGAAACCAGCTCAAATGTATGGTCTTTGCTCTCCGCACAGGGAGGCATCTGGGCTGCAGCCAGAGGTTCGACGGAACGGGACAGGAGTTTGCTCACGCCTGGTTCCTCGGTGACATWCACTTTGACGACGACGAGCATTTCACTGGCCCCAACTCTCACAGTGGAATCAGCCTCCTCAAAGTAAGCGTGTATCAAATTATGAGCAATCAAAAGAAAAGCTGAAGAGAACAGACAGACAGAACTTGAATTCTCTGCCTGTTAGGTGGCGGTTCATGAGATCGGTCATGTTTTGGGTCTACCCCACACCTACAGACCTGGATCTATAATGCAGCCCAGCTACCTGCCTCACGAGTCAAGTTTTGAGATGGACTGGATGGACAGAAAGGCAATACAACATCTGTATGGTATGGGATGATCTCATAACTCATCAACACAAACCGATTTGTGATTTGACCAGAAATCATTTTATTCCAGGTGCGTGTAAAGGTCGATTCGACACGGTGTTTGACTGGATCCGAAAGGAGAAGACGCCGTACGGAGATTTGATCGTCCGCTTCAACACGTACTTCATGAGGGATGGCTGGTACTGGCTGTATGAGAACAGGAACAACAGAACACGTTACGGCGATCCGGTTGCGCTGCAAATCGGCTGGCATGGCCTTCCCAGTGATGGTGTTGATGCACATGTACATGTGTGGTCCAAAAAGAGAGATGTTGTTTACTTTTTTAAAGGTCAATTAACCATTTGTTTGAAAACTAGAGGTTATTTGACTCTTTGTGTTACAGAGTTATTATTTTTATAGGTACTCAGTTCTGGAAATATGATAATGAGAACGACCAGGTGTTCATAAAGGACTCTGATGGTCATCGGTACCCGAGGCTGGTTTCTGAAGGTTTCCCTGGGGTGCCCAGTCCCATCGACACAGCCTTTTACGACAGGAGAGACTCCCACATCTACTTCTTCAAAGGCACTCAAGTAACTGTTTTACCTTTAACATTTAATGAGAGCTTAAACTCTAAACACAAGCACAGCAGATATAGAGTGGGGTTGGGTTGTGGGGAGGGCCTCAGAGTTTGTTCTTTCAAAGAAATTCTAAATCTGCTCAGAATACATAATTTAAGTTTAATTTAACAGACTACGTTATATTAAGTTTGACAAACCTGTCCCATTATTGAGCAAAATCATTTAAACATTTGTTTAGATATAAAAAAGTTCAAATTGTGTTTTTGTGACAGACTGTAACAAAAGCCCTAAAGATCCAAAATAAATGAGAAAAGCAGCAAAAATACAAATAACATTTTTCAAGGAGTTTCAGAAACTCAGGGGAACTTTTGATCCAGATCCAAGCAAAATATAAAGAAATTATGATGGCAGTTGGTTATACAGACTGGTACATAGATAGTACTTAAAGCCTATGTATTTGGTACACACTGGGTACGTACTTTGTATTACCCTTGTACATACCAACTACACATATGGTTTGTACCTGGTGGGTACTGATACGTTACATAAAGGGTGCATATTTTATACTAATGGGATAAGACCTTGGTTCGAGTTTGGTACTTATAGGGTACATAATTGGTACTTATGGGGTACATAGTTTATACAACCTTTTTACTTGTGAGGCATGCCCTACAAACTTGTTACGGGAACCATATTGATACAAACTTGGTGCTTACAGGGTACATATTGGTACAAATTTGTTAGTTACAGAGTACTTAATTGGTACAAGATTGGTACTTATTGGGTATGACGTTTATACAAGTTTGGTACTCATGACGTAAGTCCTAAAATGTGTTAGTATACATATYAGTACAAACTTGTTATTTAATGAGTACATATTGGTACAATTTGTTAATTACAGTGTAAATATTGGTACAGACTTGATGCTTACGGGGTACACATTGGTACAAACTTGTTACTTACAAGGTACTTCTTGGTACAACTTGTTAGTTACAGTGTAAATATTGGTACAGAGTTGATGCTTACGGGGTACATATTGGTACAAACTTGTTACTTACAAGGTACTTCTTGGTACAACTTGTTAGTTATGGGGTATACATATTTGTACAGACTTGTTACAGTGTGCATATTGGTACAAACTTTTTATTTACAGGGTACATGTTGGTACAATTTGTTAGTTACAGTGTAAATATTGGTACAGACTTGGTGCTTATGGGGTACATATTGGTRCAAACCTGTTACTCACAAGGTACTTCTTGGTACAACTTGTTAGTTAGGGGGTATACATATTGGTACAGACTTGTTACTTACAGTGTGCATATTGGTAGAAACTTGTTATTTACAGGGTACATATTGGTACAATTTGTTAGTTACAGTGTAAATATTGGTACAAATTTATGCTTATGGGGTACATATTGGTACAAACTTGTTAGTTAAGGGGTACATATTAGTACAAACTTGCAGGATATATAATTGGTACAAGATTGGTACTTTATAGGTTACACAAGCTTGGTACTTACAGGCTACTTTCTTAGTATTAATGGTAATTCAGGGTAAGTTTTGGTACATAYCTGGAAGCCAAGTCGCAGCTTAGTACCAGATTTAACTTATACTTATACTTAACCCAAATACTCTGCTGTAATTGGTATTACTGTTTTATCAACATTATAAAATACTCCACTCATTCAGACAGAAACGTTGCGTTTTCTCTGTGATTTGTTGTAATTAGACCAATTTCTGTCCAAACAGGTGTTTGCATTCAGTGTGGAAACCAGCAGCTTGGCAAGGGGCTTCCCCAAAACCATCAGAGACGTTTTCCCTCCAGTGGAGAGAGGAGACCATCCAGACGGCCACATCGACGCTGCCTACTTCTCTTACACCCACAGCGCCATCTTCCTGCTCAAGGGCACGCGCTTCTGGCARGTAGCGGGCAGCCGCCAACGCTGGCGCCGGCCCTTGCTGCCTCGAAACGGCTTGTTGCCACACAGGGAGGTGGACCAGCAGTGGTTTGACATCTGCAACGTTCATCCCACTGCTCTGAAACTGACCCGCTGAGTGCACAGAGATGGATTAAACCACGTAATGAACTCATTCACCTGTAGGTAAATGTGCTCCCACGGGTTTCAGGACATTCGTTGTTTAATTTTTTTTATTTTTGTGTGTGATAGTGTGTAGAGACAAAAACAACTWTTTTGTTGGCTTATTTTCACAGAAAGGTGCGAGTGTTTGATGTAACAGCTTCTGTTTACTTTAATTTTTCTCCTTAGAGACGTTGAGTTTGTTTGCACAAATCATTTTTTATGTGTTTTACTGTATGGTTCAGATGTTTTCTGGTGTATGGGTGAGCGTTTATTTGAGTTTTTCCTCACAAGCAAATAATTTTACTTTAACTTGTCAAAATAATTAATTTATTTTAGGAAATTATGCTCCAGGTGGAGCCCAGATGAGTATCAATGTGCTGCAGGTGCTCCACAGGCAAAACAAATKAATTTAAATAGAAATCAATTAAAATAAAAAGTGTTACCGCACATTAAGAGGAGAGTTATTCCTCTCAGATTTAAAGAGGGGAGCATTAAAGAGACCATTGTGAGGTTCTGTAAAAAAAAAGGTTCTGAACAATAAATCTGTTGTTTTATGTAACTATGAGCAGTTTCAGTGTGGAGAATTRTTGCAATATTTATAATAAATATAGAAGTCAATTATTATTCAGGATACATTAGTWGCTGCAGGAATTTATTAAAGATTAATAACAAAACTAATAGATGAAATTTTTGATCTGAGTCTTTATCTMCTAATCTTCAGCATCCTGAAGGTCTTTGTTCTCAGCAGCTGAATGACTGTTGCTTTTGCACAAACTGTTGCAAAGCTCCTGTTTTTTTTTACTTTAAGTGTCTTAGGATTTRTTGAAAGAGATCAATCGTGCAGACGGAGCACGAGCTGCAGCCTGAGAGAGAAACCCCCCCGAGTCCCAGCGGTAACARGAATCCTCATGAGATCCTCCTCAGGAGCCGGAGAATGGGATGAAACTCCCGCAGCACATTCAGATGTCAAATATCCCAGAACTCTTTCAAGAACATGGAAAGAACTGGCGGCGCTGTCACTTCCACTCCGTCACAAAGCGGTGAGGCAAACACTGAGGTAAATCCTCCTCCTTCCAGCGGAGAGGTTTGCAGGGACGTTTCTGCTTTTGTCAGAGAATTATTGGAACAAAACTGCTGCTCTTTCAAAATCCTCATTCTGGGATTTTCTACATCCTTCATATAAAAATTATGCACATTAWGAGTGCTGACTTTTTTAAATAGAGATGTCATCATTTCTATATTCATTTTTTTAAGTTAGAGCTGATCTGTGACAGCTGTAGAGCTGTAAGATTGCAAAATGTAGAGTGGCTTTAACAATAAGACAAGAAGTTAGCTGGAGGTGGCTGAGATGAAGATKTTAAGATTTTCATTGGGACTGAACAASAAAGTGACAAAGTTAGAGAAGGTTTGGACATGTGCAGAGGAAGAACGGGGGATATATTGGTTGAATATGAAGCTGGTGGAGGAAATGATGGGAGACTGACAAAGCAAAGATTCTGCGCAGTCTGCTGGCTTCTTTAGATTTATTGTTTTTTTTTTCTGTTTTTGTTTTGTTTTTGTGTACACTGCCCTGAGACAGCAGTTGTTGTGACTTGGTGCTATATAAATAAAGTGAATTGAATTGAAATGAAGGAAGACCCCAGAGAGGGTTTGTGGATCTGCAGAGGAGGATGTTGGTGAGGAAGATGATCCGCCGAGGGATCATTTGAAATAAGACTATCCAAAGAATAATAGACTGGAAGCCATATTTCTAAACCTTTTAGACAGCATTATATAAAGTGCTTCAAAGCAATACTCGAGTTAAAGTACAAGTATCTTATCCTACCATTACTTTGGTAAAAGTTAGTCTACTTTAGGAATAATACTTAAGTCAAGTCAAAGTATCTGACATTTACTCTACTGAAGTATCAAAAGTAAATGTCTGATACAAATGTACTAAGATATTAAAACTAAAAGTGAGTGGTTAGAATTTCTAAAATGACGTGACCTCCCATTTGTCTCAAGACCATAATGATTATAATGTTATATTAAAACATTAACGTAGAAACATCTCTGCCACACTCATTTTATTCAGCTACATACAGTATGTCTGCTGGAGTACAAGTAAAAAGTCTGCAGAAAATATTTACTCAAATAACCAAAATTTGTACTTTTTTACTTTCCACTTCTGCCTTTTAGATCACGTGTCAAATTAAACCCCTTGTTAGYGTTTTATCTGACATAGGTGATATATTAAATATGAAAAAGGTTTTTTTATTATTTCTTTTATTTAGTACAGTCTTCATGTGACAGCTGATCTTTCAAGAGCAGAATGTGTTTGATTAGTAATCTTGTCAGCCTGGAAACTTTCTTTAAGATTTTGCAATTGTCTTATTCCACTAGCAGATTATTTCACTTAATTTGATTTGATTTGATTTTTAAAACAAGGAAAGATTGCTAAAAATCAAGCCTGACTCAGCATAATTGCTGTTTTACAGCAGGTTCCTGTTCTGCAGCACATAAACCACTCAGAAATACAGCATCACAATCACATCATTATACACCATAGACACAAAGACAAACAAGCATACCAAATTTCAGGAAGGCAGCATTTGCAAAATAGGACGTCTAAATATGAGCACAACAAAAAGTGTCCAGCAGATGGCAGACAAGATTCTTCTTAAAGGGCTGTAGTTTTGAAATGGACGTTATGTTTTGAGGAATGTCATTCCATGCTTTAGTATAAACATAGAAGAAAGACCTCTGCACGTAACAGKTTTTAAAAGTTGGTAATATCAGTCAATTTCAATCTGAATCATCTCAAATTAAGTGAAACAATCTGCCAATGGAATAAAACAACTGCAAATCTTAAATCAAATAAGGAACATTTCCAGGCTACCAAGATAAATAATTTAACACATTCCACTGTTGCTCAGTATATCAGTCTTTTTTTTTCTCAGTATATCAGTCTAAAGAAAAAAACTGACACTTTTTGTCTGGATATAAGATTAAAAGACTTGGTTAGATGGGCATTTTTTTTGCAGTGTTGAAAGAGCAAATCGATTTTAATGATTGTTTTCBGTATTCGCTTTCGAATACAGAAAACAATAAATACAGAAAAGTCAAATAATTGCATTTTTAGTGAGAGTTTTCTTTTATTACCTCATTTTGATCTAAAATATCTTTAAGATAYACAGTGGAAATGAAAACGTTGTTGGTAGCGTGTAAGGCATAAGAAATGAATGCTAATGATGAGCCTTTTTAAATTGGTTTAACTATGTTCCAAATGCTACATAAAAGATAATTTGAAAAAGGTCATTTTGTATTTCTATAAAAGTAATTTGTTATAAAACATAAATATTATAGAAAATGGCCCTTGGCCTGGACCAAGTGTTGAATTTCGGTTCCTTGTGTAACCATGATGGACACCCCTGCTTTAGATGCTCATACTCCCATTTAATCCCTTCAAAGACTGCAGATTCTTATTTTATCAGCCCTCCTGCTGTCTTTGGGTCAAAATGATCCACATTGACCCAAAGCCAGCGGCAGGGTTAAAGCTGTTTACAAACTTTTCACGCAGGTAAATCTGCACTAAAACATTTAACCACTAGAGGGCAGCCTCAACACACAATGTTTCTGCTCCTGTGACTTCTTGTTTGTCTTAAAATATTTTAAAAACGGAATTTGAATTTACCAGCACTGTAAGAACAATGACAGTATCATTGATGTTGCAATCTTTAATGTTTATCACATTTGTGTTTGAGTTTGTTTGAAAGGAAATCTTTGATTAAGACCAAACATACCTCTGTCACACTGAGGCAGAGGGCAGATCAGTCTTTTCTCGTCCACAGTAATAAACGTGGAATCTTATATTTSCAGAAAAGCCGATGTTAAGTTGAAAGTTGAAGCACCTTTAATAACGCTTCTCCCACAAGAGTCTCCCCCACACAAATATTCTTTAGTCCCTTCTGTCCGACTGTTCTGCCTCTCCTTTCACCCCCAAAGTTTRAACTAAAGTAGGGGGGGGAAATCCACTTGCAAATAACTTCAAGACTGCTTCTCACTTTCATATTCAAATCAACATTTCAAAAGCTTTACCATCAAATACTTTTTCAACAAAGTGCTCCTCCACTAAGGATCCGTAATGTTGCGGAAAAGTAAATGGGATTTGAAATTCACGAGCTTTCATGCTGTCATTATGCCGTGAAAAAGAAGAAGAAACTGAGCGATGGAGAAAACTGCCTGAGTCTGCAGGAAAAAAGACGCTTTTCAGATGTCAGAACAAGTGTGTTTGACTTTAAATCTCCCTCTCGGTTATAGAAGGTCTTCTGTGCCAAAAAGGGAGGAAAGAAAAAAAAAGTATAAGATGTTTCCTCTTGAGAATCGAGCGAGTATCAAACAGCCTCATTTGAATGAGGAATCCGAATCATGCAAGTGTAATTAAGCATTGTGTAGCTTCATGCATAATGTAACGTCTAACTAAATACCTGATAAATAAATAGCGTGGGTGTGTAGGAGGATATGTTTGTCAGCACACAAACAATCCAGCCAGGGGGGAAAAAAATGGCTAATTTTCTCTTCATGTGGGGGCAGAGGAATCCCCTSTCACCCACTGCAAACTGAACCCTGACCTTTGGCTCGGGAGGAGTTTGAGACAAGGGGGCTTCTTTTTTCTTCGTCTTTTTGACAACGTCAGTCTGAGTGACATCTGCGGGTCAGTTGGAGGGAGGGGGGAGGATGTCCCACGCACAGTCACACAGCCGCCACCTTCKTTTCCAGCCTGGGAAAACGAGGCCGACAGAGGAATCATAGCTGGATGTCAAAAYAAAATCACCAAGCTGCAGAAGAAAAAGAAAGAAAGAAAAATCTAACCCAGACCTGTTCGCTCGGCCTGACTCCAGAAATGTGTTAGCTCTATCGTGCGCTGAATCCAATTAAAACATCCAAGATGGCTGCCATAGCTAAAAGAAAAMAAAAAGCCATTTTTAGATCTATTGAGTGAAACTTTGGTATGGTTGTAACCTAAAACATTCTCCAAGGCCGTGTGTAAAAATAACTTCGGAGCCATCAAAAGTTTCTCCAGCAAACGTTCTAGTTTATTTTAGGGTCAAAGGTCAAGGTCAAAGTTCACCCCAAGTTTAGATAGCTCTAATTGGATAACCGTTCAACAAAGAATTTTTAAACTTCAAAGCTTAATATCTCTTGGAGCAATGATGAACCTTAAAAACTTCAAAGTCACAAAACAAAATGTCAAGCTCACAAGTTCGATATTTTGCTGATCTGAACTCCATGAATCTAATCTTTCCACAGAACCCATCTTCAGAAACACACTTCAGCAGAACAGCTGTTTTATGTAAAAACGTTTTTGTTTTGTTAAACATTCTTCATCTAATTGGTTGTATATTTGTGTTTTTTATTTTTTATTTTTTGCCATTTTGGGTGTTCTACATCAGGGACGGGCAACTTCAAGGATGGAAGGGCCAACTACCAGAGGGCCACATAGCGCTGCACACTTATAACAAAACTGCCATTTAAAAAAAATTTGTGYATATATACGACCCCAATTCCAGTCAAGTTGGAACGTTGTGTAAAACATAAATAAAAACAGAATGCCATGATTTGCAAATCCTTCCCAACCTATATTCAAGTGAAGACAACAGGAAGAAAAGGCATTTAATGTTCAAACGAATAAACCGTTTTTTTTTTTTTACAAATATTTACTCATTTTGAATTTGATGCCTGCAACACGTTCCAAAGAAGCTGGGACAGAGGCAAGAAAAGGCTGGGAAAGTTGAGGAATGCTCATAAAACACCAGTGTGGACCATTCCACAGGTGAACAGGTTAATTGGAAACTGGTGAGTGTCATAATTGGGTATAAAGGGAGCATCCCTGAAAGGCTCAGTTGTTCACAAGCAAGGAGGTTCACCACTCTGTGAACAAATGTTTGACCAAACAGTCAAGTTTAGGAAGAACGTTTCTTAAAGTACAGTTGCAGTGAACAAATATCTTTTCTTTGCAGTGTATTCAATTCAATATGTGTTGAAAAGGATTCGCAAATCTTTGTGTTCTGTTTTTATTTCTTTTACACAAAGTTCCATCTTCATTGTAATTGGGATCGTATATTCACGCCCCCCCCCCCCACTATTGGTCCCAACTTTGTGAACCTTTTTTTAAGATAAAACATTGGTTTATTTGTATTGCACTACTTTTATTACATAGGGTTCTGTAAGTTTTATTCATGATTAAGTGCAGCAAAATAAACTAATTCAAAGGTAACAGATCTTTGTAATACTTGTTGTATTTAAAGGGGCAATATCATGTGTTTCTATGGCATATATTTAAATACTACGCCATAATAAAGTATCTATGTCACCTTTAGCTGTTATTAAAATGCTGTTTTTATGTTTAAATAGAAAATAAACTTATCTTCTCATCACTTCCTCTTTTAAACGCCTTGAAATTGGCCTCTGTCTCTTTAAGAACCACCTTCGCTCCTGTCTCGCCCATTTTGGTGCCGGGGGGGCTGCTATGATGCAGTTTATTTGGCATCTGAAAATATATTTCCTCAAAGGTATTTTTAATCTGAAAAGAGCTTCACTGAGTGAGAAGTGTTAGGGCTCAGCAGACAGTTAAGTTTCACTTTCACTTTCACCGGAGAGCCTGCAGGAGTCGTGTGTGTGTGTGGGGGGGGTGCTCTGCCATGAGGAAGTCAGGCTTAAAGACATGTCCCAGGGGCGTTTCTGGTCCCAAAAGGCGTTTCTGGTCCCCACCTGTCGTTTTGTTTCTCAGCATGGCTGCCTAAAAAACGCTGCAGGATTTCTCTTTTTTTTTGTCACTTCGGTAGAAAACGAAACTAAATATTAGTTTATTTAGTTTATTTATTTCTTCATCATCAGTGACTTTTTTTTCAGAAGAGAGAAAAGAGAGACAGAGAAGTAAGCAACTTTGTGAACCTTTATTCTGGATCACAGCAGTGACAGTCGGGACAAGGATTCATCCCAAACACTCACCCGTTCACTCACGATGAATGACTGAGCGACTAACTCCACATAATCTGAGAGAGATCTGCTGTAAAAACACGGCAAACATCGTGACACATGACGAAATCCTGCTGCAACGCCGTGTTTCCACTTTCTGTCGCCCTCCAATCATTATCTGAACCACCCCCCCAACCCTGCTTCCTCCTTGTGTGTTTCTCCCAAAACATACAGTCTCCTGCGCTCATGAAAGATGCATTTCCAGGCGTCCCTCGGCTGAACAGCAGGATGGTTTGTTGTGCGGCGCTGCAGCTGAAACCCATTTGAAAACAGGCCTCAGAGTCACTCCTCTCCAACCAGCTGCCATTATTCATGAGTGTCAGCTCAGGAATGTTTTTCATATGTCAGCGTCGAAGAGATTATATTATGTTACAACCTCTGCCTGGTGCTGGCAACAGTTCTTTTTATTTTTTTTTTTTGTGAACGTACCAAACAGTGCATCAGTAAAATAAATGCTGCATGCTTTTCACCTTGAAGGATGCGCTGTGTATTCTATTCTAAGCCTGAGGAAGTGCGGTGTGTCAACCGGCAGAGAATTATGTCTGTGGAGGAGAAGCTTTCCTCCTTAATGTTACTTTTTGGAATTTTGCCCTGGAGCTGGAGGTTTTTTGGGTGGTGGGATTTGGCTTCTTTCCATGTAGGTCACACCTTATTTAAAAGTTGTTTTCTTACTAAAACGCCCTGTTTGGAAAATGAGAATAAGAAAGGGAGAAAAAAAATCAATGTCTCCTGTGTGTGTGATTTAAACAGTGCTGCTTCTCCGGAGTGTTTTGTTTGATCTAAATGAGAATTTGGGAGAAAGTGGAGCAGCTTGTGAAGGCGCGGTGAGAAATTGAGCCTGACGTTGCCACCTCATCGGCCTGAAATTGCGCGGCGTTCCTTGTGCCAGCCTCTTTGTTTGGAGATTAATGTTGCGTCAGTCACATTCTTTGTACGGAGGGGGACTACCAGCCAAACTGCATGGTGAAATCTAGCTCCATCAAAAAAAAAAAATCTGATGTGGAGGGGAAAAACAGGAGAGCGACGTTTAGAGGGAATCCTAAATTTATCTGACGTTCACGGGCTCCTATGAGGTGTTGATTCTCTGCCAGTCAAAGCTTGCCGTTTGTGGCATCATCAGCCTCTGTTGTAACTTTGGATATGTAGGTGGGACTCTGCTGAGCTGTTCGTTTTGTATCAGCAGGCCCGTCTTTTTCTTTTTTCCTCTTTTTTTTTTTCTCCTGCAGGCTTTGCTCAGGGGCATGACACATTTCTGAGGGGCTTTGGCTCCACTGGCCTGATAATTCCATCAATTATTAAATGCTTGTCTGGCAGATGAAGTGAAAACACAAAGAAAGCAAATCTGAGCACCCTGACAAAAAGAAAAAAAAAAACTGATTAGCACTCATTTCCTTTGCTAGTTCTTGAAGACACGTTCTGAAACTGGACTGGGGTTGGTGATAATAAAGATTTTGCCCAAAACTGCCTGTCCACTGCAGGACAGGGTTGACACCAACAGTTAATGTCAATTTTTTAAACTAAGATCTTGTGCAGTGTGTTATTGCTTAACAAAGATGTCAAACTCAAGGCCCGCAGGCCAAATGTGACTTGTGAGAGCTTCAAAGATGTAACGTCTTAAAATAAGTGTAAGCTGCTTTAAAGCCATTGACCATAAACTACATCTCCCATAATGCAGGTTGGTTATTTTTTTTACCCACAAAATGAAGGCATCCCACCACTAGGTAGAGTTGCACAGGGTTCAAATGTAGTCATCAGAAATCAAGATTTACCAAGTAAAATCTCCGTTTCACAATCTGCATTTTGACCAGCTAATTTGGCTTCAGCCCAGTTGTAAATTTAAACTGCCACGCCCCATGTCAGAAAGTGGGAGAGTTCAGAATTCAAGATGGCGACTACTAGGGGTGCACCAAAAAAATCCATTCACAGCAGAATCGTGATTCTCATTTAAAATTCAGAATCTATTTAAAATGTCCAATAAATAAATAAATAAATAAATAAATAAATAAATAAATAAATAA
>NW_013952441.1:1174187-1186025 GCF_001266775.1 Austrofundulus limnaeus | reverse complement strand
AAATAAATAAATAAATAAATAAATAAATAAATAAATAAATAAATCCAGTGGCTGCCACTCAGCCTTCATTTTGTAACGGCATGGGATGTCCTGATGTCACCACACAGCCAGTTCTGGAACGTGCAGAAAGCACCGAAACAAAGAGGAAACTACAAAAATGAAGGAAAGGTTTAATTTAACCAGCCCCATCTTTGGGCTCATTTAGATTTTTTACCAAACGAGTCCGAGTTTGATGAGCTTCACTGTGTGCAACGTTTGCGAAATGTAGAAGAACTTTGGGAACATGACAAATGAGCTCACGTTATCGGTTTTGAATGAAAAATCGATTTTAAATTGAACTGTACCCCTTACAATCGGAATTTAATCAAATCTTGAAATGGAAAGAATCCCACCCCTAGCGGTTAATCACCACAATGTTATGTTGACTGAATTGCCTTTTTTGGGATAAATACAGTTGACTGAATTGGATTGGATTGAATTGGATTGGATTGGATTGGATTGGATTGTGGATTGGATTGGATTGGATTGGATATTGGATTGGATTGGATTGGACTGAATTGGATTGAATTGAATTGGATTGGTTTGGATTAGATTGGATTGGATTGGATTGGATCGGATTGGATTGGGCGGCACAGTGTCTCAGTTGGTAGAGCTGATGCCTCTCAGCAAGAAGGTTGCCGGATCAAATCCTGGCCTGGGGACCTTTCTGGGTAGAGTTTGCATGTTCTCTCCGTGCATGTGTGGGTTCTCTCCGGGCACTCCAGCTTCCTCCCACAGACCAAAAACATGACTGTTAGGTTCAATGGCAACTCTAAATTGTCCCTAGGTGTGAGTGAGAGAGTGAATGATTGTCTCTATGTGTGGTCCTGTGATGGACTTGAGACTTGTCCAGGGTGTACCCCGCCCCTCGCACTGTGACTGCTGGATGTGGGCACCAGTGACCCACGTGACCCTGAAAGGAAGAAATGGATGAATTACTTTTACTTTTAATAGAATTTCTAYATCATTCATTTCACATGTCAGTCTTACACGTGATACTTTTCACTGTGCATAAGGGGAAACACTGTTTCTATRCAGGAAATACCGTATAGAGCTCAGTTATTGTTTGTTAGAGCTTTTTTTAAATTATTATTGTTTGCATATTTTCCTTTTATCACMATGTGAATCGAAAGGCAAATTTCCACATTTGTGGACAGTTAAGATTATTGTTAATGCTCTTGTGGCCCTGTGTGAGAATGAGTTTGACACTCCTGACCTAAAGTATGKGTTGGAGATRACTCTTGCTAAAACGTCTCCAAACGTTAGCTCAATATCTATAAAAATGAACGAGTTACAGCTATTTTTGTGTTTTATGAGTTGAGCTAACTATGGCGACCATCTTGAATCAGACCGATTTCAGAAGTGAACCAGATGAAGAGGTACGTCCAGTTGTCGCTGTCTGAGAGTTTAAYTAAAATCCACTGAGCTGCTCATGAGATATTTTGCTAACAGACCAACACAGTGAACTACAACAAACAACATCTTCACATACATTTTTCTTACGTCCTGGAGTCAAGTGTAGAAGAATTAATTTAATGAAGCTGTAGGTCTTGTTGCTCGCCGCGCTCCATTGAAGAAACAAAGCGGATCATACTAAGAGCAGACTGCTACAACAGAAGGACCAGGTGCTTGTTCCTTTTTTTTCCTTCCTTCTCCTTTTTTTTCCGAGGAGCACCTGCCTACAACCATCTGCACCTGCTGTCTGTAATAAGGCACGAGTGCAGCGCTCCCTGGATGTATTGGATACCTGTGATGAAGCCTCAGAGATACACAGAGCTGCGAAATCTGTCAGAGAGGGGAAAGGAACAAAAACACTCCTGACTCATCGTACACCATCTCTGTTGCCGTGACATGAAGCTGGACAGAGATGAGTGCTGAGATACCAAGTTCCACACACGAGGAAGCAGCCCACCCCCTTTCCCCCCATTTTTTGTTTAGTTCCCGCGGCGTCTCGTTTGTGATGTAWTTGGTTCACAGGGAGGTCAAGGACAAGTCAAACGGCACACCCTCCCCTCCTGAAACAAAACTTGTGAAGAAAAAGAAAGGTTCTCATAACTCATGGCTGCCACACAAACTCCCAGAAGCAATATGTCTGCTTGATTCTGCGCATCGCTGAAAGTTCACAGCAGTTTAGGAACAACTTAAGGGCATTCAAAAACTGTTGCAAGGTTGGATGAAGGATGCAAATACAAGCAGACGGGCAGGTTGTGGTTGTGAAACCAGGAAATAATATAAAAAGTTATATAAAAAGGTATATAAAAATTTGTGGTAACGCTTTCTTTTACAGTACCCTTATTACCATGTAATTACAAGGTAATAAAAAGCTAATTAAGTGGTAATTACTACTTTATTACCATGTAATTACGTGGTAATTAGATTACCAAAAAAATTACTGTTAGTAAAACTACCTTTATTGGGTAACTACAATCAAATTACTATTCAATAGTAACTCAACATTATATTTATAACCAAAAGAATGCAACTAAATTTTGGGATTAGTGGTTAATTGCAATAAAATATAACTTTAAAACTGTCCAAATTACCTACTACTTATTTAGGTGTTACATAGTGACTTGTACCAGGTAAGTACTGCAGACAATTAATTACATAGTAAAATTGTACCCTAATTACCACGTAATTACACACTCTAAAAACGAAATGTTGGATTTACTTAACCATGTTATGTGACCTGGTTCCACTTAACTGAGCTGAGTAAATTCAAAGCAACATACTCATGTTCTTCGGTTAAAAAAACTGGTATATTGCTTTGAATTTACTCAACTCAGTTAAGTGGAACCAGGTCACATAACACGGTTAAGTAAATCCAACATTTCATTTTTTACAGTGCATGGTAATAAGGTAGTAATTACATTTTAACTACTTTTATTACCTTGTAACATGGTAATAARGGTACCGTAAAAGAAAGCGTTACCAAAGTTGTGTGGTGATTGCTAACAGGAAACATGGAAGTTAGGACAACTGATTATAGTGGAACAACTTAACAGAATAACTAAAACTGATTAACCCTGAAAGACCAGTATTCTTGAATGAATGCATGTCACCTCCTTTCATACCAAAGTTTTAGACCAAGAGTAGGTATTAGATGGTAAGAAATGACTGAGGTGTAGCTGTTTTGGTTAATCTCATGACAGTGTTTCACGTGATTTYTTTGGTGCTTGGAATATGTGTTCTGAATGACTCAGSTACCACCACACCAAAGTTGACCTAAATATCTGTAAAACTCACTGAGGTCAATCTATTTTCATGTAAGCTGAGCTCAGTTAGCTGTGGCTTGATCTGGGCTGATGCTAAAGATAATCACATGTAGATGTACAACATTTTCTGAGTGTTTCACTGAAATCCATTAAATGTTTCATGAGATATTTTGCAAGTAAACAGGGCTGATTTAAAATGGGTTAGAGATCAGTCTCAGCCACTACCACGCCAAATTTGAGCTCAGTAGCTGTAAAATTGGCTGAGTTGCAGTGGTGGGCAAAGCTAACCACTTATCCACTAATCTTAGCTCCGCTAACGCCAGCAGATTTAAAAAAAATAGTGGAAGCTAACACTAAGAGCTAATCGCTAACCGCTAACATGACTGTCAGTCTGTGTCACATGACTTCATCTCCTTCACAGAAGACCGGCCTGGTGGGACTAACGCAAACTTGTTGTTAGTTTTCTATTGGTTTAATTTGAAGGTGGGTGGGATTATCTGCGTACAAGTTGTAGGCCTACGATTGTCTGTAAATTACACAAATTTATTTTCTTTGACTATTTTCCAGGTATAGAAAAGTCTTGTAGATTTTTTTTKTCAAAAACTCAGCTTCAAATTTATTTTATGTCTCTAAGATGTAAAACAAAAAATAAATTTAAAAAACAAAATAAATAAAATTAAACATTAAACAACCATATCCCAACTCGCTTCGCTGCTAGAAAAAAAAGTTTGCCACTTTTGGAGTAAAACATTTTTACACGGTAAATTTCGATTTCTAGATTAGGGCTCTAGAACGACAAACAGCTCATACCTTTTCTACCATATTTTGTCCGTAGTCAATTTTTGCTGTTTTTATTTAAATATTGTTAGGTGTTATTTTATTTATTTTTGACGCTTTTAGTTTGAAGTTTAGTTACTAAAGATGCTACATGCTACACACGGTGCTTGGCACGTACAGAGCTGCTTGTTTGAGCGGATAGCTTTTATTTAATTCAAGATAAATGACATGAAAACAAACGTTTTACACTTATGAATTTATTTTGTGGACTTAAGATGAATGAAACCTAATTAAACTGACTGAAGCTAATTGGTCTGCTAACAGTTAGCAAAAAAGCTTTTTCGCTAAATGAGAAGCTAGTTCCGCTATTAACCGTGCTGAGTTGTAGCTGTTTTAGTTTTTACTAAAAACTGGCTGTGGCGACCATTAAAAAAATTACTGAAAGTTTCATTAAAATCTGTTTAATGATTCATGAGATATTTTTGCTATCAGACAGACAAGCATATAGATATGGGCAGAACTTTATCCGACTCCGAGTGATTTACCTCTCAAAAACCTACGGGCTGCCTCTTTTATTTTAGGCCGCAAAGACAAGTAATGTTGGTAAAACAAGCTTCTGGTTTCTGATGTGTGAGGCGTAGAAAGCTGCACGCTGTCTGAAGGCGTACAGAGAGGTGTGTGAGAACATTCGAACGTCCATCCATCCACCTCAGCCCGCTGCTGCCTCTGCCAGCGTCTCCGTGCCAGACCCTGCTCATCCAGATAACAAAACGGCGAGACAAATTTCTCTTTGTTGAACCTTGTGTGGACCGCTGCATAATAATGAAGGCTGGAGCGGCCAGGGCTTGTAACCRGCCAGTAATGATCCTTGTGTCTGAGTGGACAATGAGGAGAGAGAGTGCATTCATGCAGTCTGATCCCTCTGCTGCTCGCTACATTCTTCCTTCTTGGACCGTCTCGGGCATTCATGTGAACACAGTCGGCGCGCACAATTATCCTTGGATGGATTCGGATCTGGAGTTGAAGCCCGGGGGCATCATTCTTATCATTCTTCTCAGTCGTGACTGATATCAAGTGCAGCTTGTTTGCTTGTGCCCAAAGAAAAACTGTTGAATGAGTACATGTGAGCCGTGCTGACAAAAGGAGGAATTGCACAACATTGAGTTGTTGTTATTTTTCAAAGTCTCCGCACCAAAAGCTTCAAAAAAGACTCGTAGTTTGTTGACATTTTGTCGTTTATCATCTGGGAAAGTTTTATTTACAAGAGTACAAGTTTGAAAACTAAATTTTTATTCATCAGCCGTGATGTCATAAGAAATTTAAGCTCTTTATTTAAAATGGAAATCCCAAAATGACACCAAACATACGAAGGGATTTTCCCGCCAGTAGAAATAGCGACAATTTTAAAGGAATCTATGAAGGTTTCTAAGGATAAACCTGTTAGAAAGCTTTGATTTAAAAGTAAATTAGGACAATTACATGCCTTTTAATTTACTTGCGTCTCAAAATAGTGTCTTTATGGACTCGTTTTACACAAAAAAAAAATTTTTTTTGCACCAAAGTCGGCACTCGTTCTGACTCATTTTGCCAGCTTGGGTCAAAAATCTTTGTACGTCCTGACAAAAATACTTAAATGGTTAAGACAAAGGTTCTCAAACTAGGGTCCGCGAGCTGTGTCTTGGGGCTCCTCAAAAAATTTCAATAAATTGTTAGTTTGGTTTTACTTTTAAAAAATGCGAATGGGGAATAATGCACTAGTAAAACAAACATACTAAACCAAACAAAAAAATACCATGGCATTTAGGGGTTAAAATAACAGTAAYATTTTGAATTAACAGCATGGTGTTTATGAGAGGGGGTCCCTGGAATTTTTTTCACCATTAAGGTGTCCATAGACCCAAAAAGACTGAGAACCTCTGGGTTAAGACACCTAAATATGCATGGGATGATGTCTGAAGAGAGAGACCTGCTGCTGGTGGACTTTGTGTGACACGAGTGTGCTGCTTAAGGCAGCCAACGGCTTTGATACCTGGCAGCTGGAGCTCTCCGCTCGTGATTAAAATTGCTTTCAGAATGCCGAGCGTCATTATGGCCCCGAAAATTGGCCAGATCACAAGGTTACTGTGATAATGAGGCGAGGACGACAAGGCGAACCGCTGCAGCGAGACGTGGACTGAAACACGACGTGGTTTTTTACCTGACAGGGCTTAGAGAGATGGACCGCGTCTCATTTCCTGAAGGGTGACCCCTTCCAGAGGTCACAAATAACACCGATCTTTAATTCTTGTGTTTGATACGAGGATGGGGGGRAAAAAACTGTCAGAGACAAGTTGATCGTTTATAATTCTCCTTCGTTTCTTTACTTCTTTTATTTTTTATCACGTCAAGTCCTGATCTCACTTTATCCACAAATGGTAAATCAACGAACTTCTAGACTTAATATTTGTTTTTTAGAACTAGGTGGTGCATCAAATATCTACATTTGTACAATAAATTCCTTTACAAGTTGAATGCATTTTGATGAATCTTTAGTGAWATCACTGAATCTAACTGTGAGATACAGTATATGTAATTATTTTATTTGCAACTTGACTTATGGTCATTAATGTTCAAATTATCATGATCTTGGAGATTTTGTGTTTGTCTTTTAAGTTCATTTATTTTCCTTATTAGCTTACTCATGATTTTTCTTGTTTTTTCTTATGACGTTTACTCGTCCAACCATGCGTCCCCACCCCTTTTTGCCCTAAGTTAATCAGACGCACCTGTCCACACACGTTCATTCACCTCACCTGTTTGTCATTTCACTTATCACTACTACTGTCAGACAAATGCTGCACTATTTGCCTGGAGGTTGGATTAATTAAGTCATCCTTTCTAGACATAAATGTCAACAAAACCAAAGAAATGATTATTGACTTCAGGACAAACAAAAATGCCRTCTCTCCTGTGTACATTAATGATCAACAAGTTGATGTTATGGAGGACTATAAATATCTGGGTACTGTAATTGACAACAAATTCTCTTTTGACAAACATGTGGACACAAGAAAGCCCATCAATGTATGCACTTTTATTAGAAATTAAGGAGTTTTATGAAAATGTTTTATTGCTGTTTCATTGAATCTGTTCTTACTTTTTCTTTTATTTGCTGGTATGGGCTATTGACACAGAAAAACAGCAAAAAAAAAACAAAACATACACCATATTGTCAGTCTTTGCGGTAAAATTGCTAATGTCCCATTAAATGACATCACTACTCTCCATAGAAACAGATCCTTGAAGAAAGCTCAGGCAATTTTAGCTGAGCCTAACCACCCCCTCTTCACAGAGTTTTCTCTTTTACCATCAGGACGCAGATTTGCTGTAAAAAGATGTTGAACCAACAGATTTAAGAATTCCTTTTTACCTGCTGTTATCGTCTTAAATACTTCTTGTTGATTGTTGTGTGTTTGTAGTTTTTACATGAATACCATGATGGTTTTTATGTTTTTTACTGTATTTGTGGTTGATGATTGTTTTTGTTCCTGCTGGCTGTGACACAAAATTGCCCCGTGGGGATATTAACGATTACTTGACTTAAACGTAGCAGCTAACAGGCTAAACGACTGCTACCACAAATATGTTTTACTCATTTGTTTCTTTTCATCTTTATTTGCACAAAATTGGATAAAAACACTCATAAAATTAATCTTTTTTGTATAGTGATCATAAATTTATCATTCCATGTATTTTGTATGTTTTTTCAAGGAGCCACTGCAGAGGAACCATATGTATGTGGTCCAAGAACTACAGATTACAGACCCTTGTCCTATATAGATATTTAAGTAAGTAAAGTTTTATTTATTTATTTTTTGTGACAAAAAAAATAAAAGTATTATAAAGTGCCTTTCACAGTAATATATTCACAAGGTGCTGTACAATCATTAACAATGTAAAACGGTTGAAAGATCAAATGAAACAGAATAAAACATAATAAAACATAAACAACGTAAAGAAACATCAAATCAAGATTAAATTCTAAAACTGTAACTCAGACACATGGTCATTGCAGAGCAAAATATACAAATAATACAGAAAACATAGAGAATGGGGGAGAGTAAAATGTGCCTGATGTTCAATAATAGAAAAACACATAGTTGGCGAGCATCACTATGGAGGTAGGTTGGCATTAATGGTGAATGGTCAGCTCAACGCTTGAGTTAAAAGGTGGGTTTTTAGGTGTTTCTTGAAGGAGAAAATGTTATCAATGGAGCGCAGATTAACAGGGAGTTCACTCCAGAGCCTGGGGGGCCACAGAGGAGAAGGACCGGTCACCACGGGTCTTAAAGCRAGTGAAGGATATTTTGATTTACCCTTTGACCTTTTTGTATCAGCTTCAGCTATTAAAGCTAGCTTTTTTCTTGTACTTTGCATCTCTTTAACATTCTCCAAATGTTATTTATATTTTTCTATTGTGTTTTTAATTTTTCATGATGTTGGTTCTTCCCCGGCTAAAGAAGTCAAATGGATGTTCAGACGGCGAAAACCAAGGCTGAGGTCAGTCTAACACAACATATGACGTCTTACGTGTCCAGCTGCAGAATGAGCATGTTTCTTTTGGCGAGTAAAAGACAAATGGAAGCGTTAAAATGAGACGCCTGTCATCTGACCGGGCGTTTGTTTCCTCGTTCTGGTTGACCAGAGGCTGTTCCAGCAGCTGCTGCTCCGCCGCCGCTCCTCCAAACGACAGACGCTGTGATTTAGTTTTTATTACTGAATCTTACTCCGGTAATGAAGTTGGGACCGTTATGTTTCTCTCATTACCTTTTCATTAAAGATATGACTGGAAAAYGAGGTTGCCATGGCGATGGCTCCATGAAGTCTCCAAGCTAAATGCAGAGCTGCATTGTTTACTCTTTTGCCAAGACTTGTGTCTTCAATAGAAAGCGGCGGCTGCTTCTTCTTCTTTTTTTTTTTCTTTTCCTGCCTCCATCCTTTTTTTTTCTTTTATGGATCAAACAATGACCTGATGCAAATGGAACATTCTTCAGTGGTCGTGTTCCTTAATGCTAAAAGGTTCCATTAGCTTGCCCGTTTCTCCAAAAATGATAGATGATGCCACTCTGTGGAGTGAGGAGGGGAAAAAAGTGATTCTCAGGCTCTAAGCAGTAATTTACACAGAAGACATTTGGAGAAAATGGTATCGAGCCATTTTGTCTAAACGACAGTTCGGCTTAATATCTGCAGAAACAGCTGCTGCTTCTATTGGGTTTTACCTTGAAAACACAAAGTGTGTTTCATCGCTTCGCAATGAATCTCAGTAAAAATAACATAAAACCCACCTCTCCATCCATCTCACCCTTCTTAAGGACATTACCCACCCCTTACTAGCTTCTGTGTAAAACTCAAGTTAKCACCATGTCCAGGAGCTGCGTAAATGAAAGAGGGTAAAGACGGAGTTTCAACCCTTCCCCCCCTCATTTATCAGCAGCCATTAGCCTTGTCACGCTTCCTGTACTTTTCATGTCAACCGGCTGGCTTTGCCCTCCGTTCTGCGATTAGTTCAAGCAGGATGCTGCTCATCGATTTGCCCCACTGGGTGTTCGTTACCTCTCTGTGTGCTTTTAATTGCTTGTCTTGATTGTTAAAGCAGCACACTGCTCTCACAGAACATATATGAAAACTCTTGGGAAAAAAATCAGACGCTTGGGCAATTTCATTTTACAGAAAGAAAATTTGTTTTTACGAAAACAAAATGCAATATAATTAAAAAAATGAATGGTTTTTTTGTATTTTGTAAATGATCACAGTTGGGTAATGAGCTCAGTGAAGAGCTATCATCATCTAAAAAAAGAAAAACTCAACCTGGTTCACATCTTTACTCCAACATTTTCACAGACATGTTGACTTGGAAACRATGATCTTGGTAAGATCCTCGGTACTCAAAGTTGTTTTTCTTTCCTTTTTTTTGGAGTTACCCTTTATTTATCACCAAATACATCTATTTTTCAGTAAAAACAAGCTTCCTCCCACTATTTGTTTGGATCTCTGGTAGTTTGAGTGGAGATGAATCAGGTGGTGCTTGACGTCCTAATTTCTTCCACCCCTGCTGTTCTGCGCTGATGTCAAATCGTTCAGTCTTTGTGTCGTTAGRTTACTGTCACGGTTTTACTGACAAATCTTCATTTGACGAGGGTGAATGATCCTGATCGCTAATTTTCAGTTCTTAGTTAACCAAACAGGAACAGACATTTATTTTTCTCTTTTATTGCTCATTTTTCTTTTGACTTTGTCGTGTTTGCTGACAAAAATAACAACTTTGGCACAATTATGCAAACCAAATGATAGAGTAAACAAACACTGCATACACAAACACAGCATGGAACTGGTTTGAAAACAAAAAAAAATCATAGCATTTACACTTTGCTTAATTAGAGGTAGGCTGATTGCACTTTAAGTAAAAAAAAAAAGTCCAAACATGACAACATATGATAATTGTTTTGTTTTGTTCTGTTGTTTTTTTGGTCTGGATTTTAACACAATTATCCAAAAGGAAAAAAATCACAAAAACTCCAAAGTCATAAAAAAATCATTCATATCAGCACCCATGTTCTTCTGTACCCATGTTCCTCAGTACCCATGTTCCCCCATAGATGTAATCCCCTGTACCCATGTTCCCTGGAACCCATGTTCTCCAGTACCAATGTTCCACAGTTCCTCATTACTCATGTTCCCCAACAGATGTAATCCCCTGTGCCTATGTTCTCCTGTACCCATGTTCCTCAGCACCCATGTTCTTCTTCTGTACAAATATTCCTTAGCACCCATGTTCTTCTGTACCCATATTCTTCTGTACCCATGTTCCACAGTACCCATGTTCCACAGTACCTATGTTCTCCAGTACCAATGTTCCTCAGTCCTCAGTACCCATGTTCCACAGTCCTCAGTACCCATGTTCCACAGTGCCCATGTTCCTCAGTACCCATGTTCCACAGTACCTGTGTTCCTCAGTACTCATGCTCCCCAGTTGCTGTAATCCCCTGTATTCATGTTCTCCAGTACCCATGTTCCCTGGTTAGCCAGTAGTTATAATCCCCTGTACCCATGTTTGCCAGTAGCTATAATCCCTTGTACCCATGTTCCGCTGTACCTATGTTCCCCTGTACCCATGTTCCCCAGTAGCTATAATCCCTTGTACCCATGTTCTCCAGTACCCATGTTCCRCGGCACCTTTGTTCCTCAGTACCCATTTTCCCCAGTCCCCTTGTTCTCGTTTCCATGTTCCCTATACACATTTTCTCCAGTACCTATGTTCCCCAGTAGCTATAATCACCTGTATCTATGTTCCCCTATTCATATGTTTCCCAGSAGCTAGAATCCCCTCTAGCTATAATTCCTTGTAGCCATGTTCTTCAGTACCATTCCCCAGCTTCTGTATTCTCGGTATCCATGTTCCCCAGTCCATTTGTTCACCCTACACATTCTCACTCCCAACTCGTCACATATTGACGCTTAAGGTAAGGTTCCCTCTGCGTCTTATTTTGACGCAGAGGGTGCCCCCCTCGCGTCAGTCCTTGACGCCCGCGGCTTTTCCGGGTTGCGCCACCAGGGGTCTTTGGGTCGAGGGTCTCAGGTTAACATGAGGGATCAGGATTAATGGTTAAGTTTAGGTACTGGGATCAGGGGTAGGATGTCCATGGTGAATATTAGGTAATTTCAGGCTTTGGAACATGTTTACGTGAATTTCCTACATTTTCTAAAAATGGTTAATTTTAGTAGGTACTAGGGTCAGGGACAGGATGTCTAAAGTGAACAAAGGTAATTT
>NW_013952441.1:1172014-1174129 GCF_001266775.1 Austrofundulus limnaeus | reverse complement strand
GCGCGTCAAAATCGGACGTAGAGGGAACCTTGCCAAAGCGTCAATATGTGACGACTTGGGAGTGAGAATGGGTTGTTCCCAAGTTCCCTGGTATCCACGTTCACCAGCATCCATGTTCCCCATTACCTATGCTCCCCCGTACCCTTGTACTCCAGTTCCCATGTCCCCTGGCATGCATGTTCCCCAGCATCCATGTTCCCCATTACCCACTATCCATGCTCTTCAGTCCCTTTTTTCCTCCAGTAGCCATGTTCCTCTGTACCTTTGTTCACTCGGCCGGTACCCTACCAGGAATAATAATGAAAGTCATGAAAGATGCTTGGTTACCCCACCAAATGTCTTTTAAAACGATAATAAAATGATGAGTTATAGTGCGGGCATTGTATCAGGGAACATATGGGCCTGGGGAACTGGGATAGAGACCATAGGAATCTGGGGAATATACAGGGGATAACCCTGGTAAATACAATATGTTGTCTTGTTTAAAATCCAGCAGAAAAACATTTACAGCAGGGAGAAACAATATCTGCAGGGCAGATAAAATTTAACATCTCCTGAAGCAAAGATTTATTTTAGAGAGTCAATATTTTTTTGGAAATGCACTCATTTGAAAATTATCCCAACTAAGTTTTATCAAAATGTTGACAGCGGTCCTCAAACATACAGCAGCTCTTCGAGGCCTCATGAAGGCAGTCGAGCAAAACTTCAATACTTYTGCTAAATGCCTTTTGGTTTGCCACTTCCTATCATGAGCCCAATGCCTTTTTGAAGAGCTTTAATTTGCATCCTAATGCTGCGCCCATGTTCAATTTCATTTATGGTGCAGATGCAGAAAGAGGTTCATCTTCAAGAAGGAAAAGATGATCACTGGGCGAAATCATTTATATTTAGATTYATATGTACTGTAGGCTACACGAGTTTAACTGATATAACAGATGAAACAAAAGTCAGCAAGTGGATGATTAAAAAATGCACAAACAGGCGTGAAATAATTAATTCTACTGCTGCTAAAAGGTAATTTAACATAATTTGACGCCGTCCCTTGCTTCATGAATTGTTTATCTACTCTCCCCTTCATGTGTACATGTTTGCTGAGCTGTAAATTCATGTATTCACAGTCAATATTGGAACAAGAGGGTAAATTTTGTCACGAAGCAGCACGTTTAGAGGAATATCGGAGCTGTTTTCAGACWGTGAGAACAACAATGGTGTCACAGGAAACAGACTGAGCTCTGGACACTTTTTTATTATTCTGAGGAGGGGGGTAAAAAGTAGGTTGCAGTGCTGGGGGTGAATGTGCTCAACACCCTGAGGCAGTGACAAAAAATATGGGGCACTCTTTGCTTTCTCTTGTTACACACACACACACACTTACACAAACACACTTCTTTTTTTCTCTTCAGTGCTCTGTTTTATCCTTCTCTCTCATTATGTCTTCAATTATCAAGTCAGGGGAGCAACTGATTATTTTTAGAAGCTTGTTCCTGTGTTCTTTTTGACACGAGAGGAAAGTCCATTTGCAAACACTTCTTAATGCTATTAGCTCTTTGTGTGGAAAAAATATCATTTTAAGATTACACCTGAGGACATAAAAACGGGACTTACCTGTATAGATTTCCACTTTTTCATCCCCCAGACGGGATTAAAAGAATTACTTTAAAGATGCTTTGTTATTTGTACCATTAAAGATTATTTCACTTTTTTGATGTAGCATTTTAATGGTGAAACCTGGCACTCCACTCAAGTCCTGACCCRGCATGGGACCCACCACAGGGACTGTATCTGATTACATTATTAGGCCTGGTTTGACTGGCTTAGGCCTTAGATGTACCGTGAACACCTTTACCCTTGGGTGGCTCAAGTTAATTAAGTGAGCTCATAGTGCCTGAGACGCCAACTAATAAGTGTGGAGGGTTACAAATTATGATGCTTGAATTATAGCTTCATAAATGAAGACCTAATTCTTTTTTTATTTTTTCACGTATAGAACCTAAGTGTGTCATGTTTTTCACATTTTATGTGTCTATTTGTTGCTCGTTTTTATGTGTTTTAGATTAAATAGACAAAGCAATGACTGTAAAAGAACATAAACATTTAAGTAAGTAAGTAAGTAAG
>NW_013952441.1:1168467-1170719 GCF_001266775.1 Austrofundulus limnaeus | reverse complement strand
CATCAAAATTAGCACAGAAACAGTACTATATAACATTTTAGACACATTCTAGACAGTTTATCAGCTAAAAAAAGTTAATTTTGGGGTAAGTTACTGATTGTAAAGACTTTCCAGTGGTTTGAGTGTCATCTGGTGAGTCTGGGACCAGATCGTAGCTCCATAAGACAGATGTGAGAGAATATGACCTCAGGAACATCTCTGCACAATTAGATGCCAAACATTTTCTAATGATTTAAAAAAAATTATATTTGGTCTCACAGTTTTGCAGATTTTCTCAACGTGGCTCGTAAAATTTAACTGAGCATCCAAGATTATTCCTGGATATTTTTCCTGTAATGTTTGTTCAATAGGAACCCCATTGATTTGAATATTCAAAGGCTGTGATGATGCTTTCTCAATTTGATTTGATTGATTTATTTATTTAACAGGAAAAGATTATTAAAAATCAAGCCTGACTCAGCATAATTGCTGTTTTACAGCAGGTTCCTGTTCTGCAGCACGTAAAACACTCAGAATTACAGCATCACAATCACATCATTATTATTACACCATGGACACAAAGACAAACAAGCATACCACATTGAAATACCATAATTGAAAAATAGATACACTTTGTTTTCTTATTAAGGGTTAAGCAGGAGTCATGTTGTGAGACAAAAAAAGTGATTTTCAACAGGCATAAATCTTAAATATCAAACTACTGTATGTTCCAGCACACTGCAGCCAAAATCTAAAAGAATATGATTTAAACGGGACATATCATGCAAAATCCAAATTTTTTAGCTGTTAAATGCATTTTGTTGTGYACTTGGAGTTTCAATGAGCACAGAAAAGTTGAATTTAGTTTTTCCTGCTGCTGTCTTTATATTCTGTTTAGCTCAAATGTTCTAACCCATTCAATTTTCTCTTGTCTCTCTGACATTTTCTGAACTATTACGTTAAATTACTTGTTACATAACTGTGAAATAAGGTCTGGACTTAACAATTTCTTCATTCTCCTCTGGCTCTGGGTCAGACTRTGGCTCCAATATTTAAGGCTGGATGGACAAGACCTCTGTTGTTGACATCTTTAAATTAATTTGTAAATAAAAAGTTTCCGCACTGCTACATAGACGTAAACCCGGGGCGTGAAGCATCTCGTTTGGATTTAAAGAGACAGCATCAAAACGAGTTGATCCGAGACACAWCTAAAGGGGTGTAGGAGAGTCTTGTGGAGTTTCAATAAGGAGGAATTCAGACAAAACCAGTTCCACTTTTTTAAGACATTTTGCTGCTTCTAAGAAAAATCTTCTCAGCTATGTGATGTGACACTTTAGACATTTTGAACTGAGATTAAGTGGAGTAGTTTCTAACAGTTAATATGTTTTTTCTGAGTGATCTCAGTTTGGAAAAAATAATTTAATTCTGATCACATTGGTGCGCTAATGGCTAATTTGAGCTGAACCAAAACTAAAATGGATTCTGCGGTTTTAAAAATAATTCCAATCTGAAAAATTTCACAGCATTTTGTGCAAACCCTACCTCATTAACCTTTATGCTCCCACAAATTTTGAATTAAATGATTGTTTTGGCAGGATTATTACAATACTTCGGCTGGAGGTGCTTCAGGCTGTACTGACTTCACTACTGCTGACACTATTTGCTCTCTTGCGAACAACCTACAAATCTAAGTAGACATTCAAATACTGTAAAAAAAATGACAGCAATGTAAAGGTTTATAAAGTAGCATTTCGCTTTAAAAWTTTCAGATTGGTATCATTTTAGGATGGCTGTAAACCACTTTGGTTTTGGTTCTTCTCAGAGTTGTTCTCTGAATGAACCTTCCTGCTGCYGTTGGGTCAAAATGACCCACAAAGTTTCAGTTTTTAGGGGCTATTTTGACCCAAGGGCAGCTACAATGTTAAATGTTCATGACCTTTCCAACAGAACCTCACTTCAAAAACATCTGAACTGTTGCTTTAATCAACCTCGATAATGATGGTAAGGATTTTAACTACTGAGCAACACAACCTGTGTGTAAAATTTAGTTCTCCTTGTGTGATTCAGCTCRTTCCATCATTTGACAGCGATTCTCTCTGCAGCTCTTAGATCGAGGTTKAAGGTGCTTAAGTTTGATATTATCTTATTGTTAGCGACAAAATTACACAGTTCTTCAAAGTGTAAGGGAGGTGGGTTTTTCTGTGAGGTGTATTCAGTGTGGTATGCTGTAGGTTTGTGACTACACGTGTGGGTTGACGGTTGGGGTGGGGGGG
>NW_013952441.1:1164891-1167721 GCF_001266775.1 Austrofundulus limnaeus | reverse complement strand
ACCACTGTATATTATTAACAGGAACACAGTGGAAATTAACTAAATTATTGAAATCATGTCTAAATCATATGCAATTGGTGGAAACTACTTTTTCTTATAGCTGGGTAATGCATAAAAGTGCAACTCTGTGTTATTTACATTAGAAAATCTTAAACCTTTTATGTCTTGGGGACCCCTTAGAGGGGTAAAAAACACAACAAGGACTCCCTTGAAGGATATTTATTCTGTTTACCACTGACAGTTAAATACATCACACATACTGTTTTATTCCTGGGAGATWTGTTCTGATACCTTATTTTGCAAAATAGTCTGTTTTTATGCGGTTTAGTGATGTACAGTCTGTTTTGAGTGGCTCTTGTCACGGTCATTTCAAGCAGAGTACTCTCGTGATATGATTAGTTAGAACACGCCTGAAGCATTTACAACATGTAAACATTTTAACGTTAGAACTCAGTTTTCTGTTGTCTAATGGTTTCTGGTCATATGGTACGGAGAACACACAATCAGCTGGTCCCTAGAGAGCGGCCAGAACCGTAAGAAAGTGTGTATATGTGACCTCATACATGAGAAAATAAACATCTGTGATTGGCCCCAGCTGGGCGGTTGTGTGAACTACTTCTTACACATAACATTCAAGTCTTATTTCTGTATTTGTTCCTTGTTCTCGACGCACACCGAAGTGTACGAACACGGCGATATCTTTTCACCCTCATGAACCTCATGCTGATTAAACATCATTTACTGCCATTTTAACCCCCAAAATGCTGTGGGAGTAATTATTTAAATTTTAGTATTTTTTTAATAGTGCATTGTTCCGCATATGTATTTATTCAGTTGTTTTAATGAATATGACTAAATGAACAATTTATTGTAATATTTAAGGACCCCCAAGCTACAGCTCATGGCCCCCTGGGGGCCCAGGAACCCCAGTTTAAGAACCTCTGATTTACATGTTCAGCCTTTTCATGTTCGTGTAACGTAAATAAGACAGAATTTTTAATTTTTATGGTATTTCTTGATAATTAAGCGATAATTTATTCAATGATTTTATTATTTTACTTTGTTTCTTATTGTTTAAAACCTCATTTTCACGTATTTTGTAGGATTGCGTTGCATTAGCTCGACTATTCGGGTGCTCATCAATATGTACTTCTGAGTTTAAAATGCATAAATAAATTGCTCTTGTATCCTTTAGGAAACAGTGATTTGAAATTCATATATATATATATATATATATTTAGCTTTACCAGACACATTAGGTGTATTTGCACAAAGTATCAGTATGGCCGATACCAGTCTGAGTCGGTGGTATCAAACATCATTAGGGAAGATTCGGCATTTGTTTTTACGTTGGATGCCCTTACCGATGCAAACACAGACCCCCGAGTTACCACAGCCCATTTAGGGTGCCGGGGGATGCAGATGTGTGTGTGTGTGTGTGTGTGTGGGGGGGGGGTTAAGAACCTTGGCAAACGAGGGTGGAGGCAGATGTGGACACTTCACCTCTTCCTTCTAAATGTTAATGTAACAGTCGGGGGATTCGAACCGGCAAACTTCCAGCCACCTCGGGGGATTCGAACTGGCAACCTTCCAGCCACCTCGGGGGATTCGAACTGGCAACCTTCCAGCCACCTCTCTAACTTCTCTACCTGTTTCAACTCAAAGCTTCTTAATCCTTCAGTCAAGCCAGTCTGCAAACATTCAGCCTTGTTTTCGGTGCTGCAGCTCTGACTGTTGGGTGAGAAAATAAAGAACCGACAGTGTAAACTAAAACATAAGTCGTGCAAAGTTTTACAAAATAAAAAAAATAAAAAAAGGAAGAGAAATAAATTGAGAGAAAACTATATGACAACTGGGATTGGTGTGTCGGTTGGAAACAAACACCGGTGGTTTTAATTTACTGACTGCATTAGTGGGCTGCTCTCCGACGAAGCGTGGTGTTGTCTCTATGACAGCAGGAAAAGTTATTAATGGTACAATAAGAAGAGGCAAGCCTGGGCACATAATATCCCATCCTCTCTCCGCCTGTTTAATGACTTTCCCTGAAATGAAGGGCTGCCTGTTATTTCTTCATGCAGTGTTTTTTTTTAATGGAGTGATAAGAATGGCGGTGGAAAAAAAAACATGCAGCTCCTTGGGTTAATTGACATTTTATATAGACATACTTTACAATCAGGGAATGAAATCTTCCTAAAATAAAGTCATGGTTTGGAAAAATTAGATAGCATAAAGGGCATTTTTGCCAAAAGAAAGAAAGAAAGAAAGAAAATGTTGCATAAAACATTAATACATAAATAATGCAAAAACCAACCTCAACATGTTCTTTTTTAACATATTTATTCTCTGATCTTGGAGCATATTTATCACCGATGAAGGATGCTGACCCTTTAGCTTCCATTTTTTTATTTGATGAGTGGAGGATGTTAAGGGGGATCCTTATTAAATTCGAACCCAAGGAGTTCGGCAGCTGGTTTAGAYGATGACCTCCCGCCTGGAAAGTTGTTGTTGTTCATGCAGCATTTATAAAGGTCAGCTCTGCAGGTTGTGCTTTTTAATCACAATTACTGCACGAGTCTTCCCCGTGATTTATGTGTTCTACTAAACTGCTGTTTGGGAAAACGGGTCGAGCTCCGGGGCAAACAAGCGGATAGTGGGATTACAACAAACTACTACGAGCTGCCATTCACAATGTTTGTCGATGGTCTTTACTGCCGAATACGGGCTACTTTTAGCCATTGAACCAGTTAAATAAAGGAATATACAGCGGGTGAAATAAGTATTGAACGCGTCACCATTTTTCTCAGTAAATATATTACTAGAGGTGCTAATG
>NW_013952441.1:1163010-1164437 GCF_001266775.1 Austrofundulus limnaeus | reverse complement strand
ACTCATCCTTCCTTCAATTATTTGAAGTTTGCCAGTACCATATGCTGAAAAACAGCCCCACACCATGATGTTCCCACCTCCAAACTTCACTGTTATCCTGGAGTTATCCTGATTAGGAAGACAAATCAATTCATTTCTCTGGAACCTCTCATGATGATTCAGGAGTCAAAACGTAGCTTAAAAAGCAGGAATCTGTAAATGTGTTGAGTTCATTTTGACTAAATTTGACCTAATACTCAGTTTGATTTGATGGGTCACATATTTCATTAAGTCTAAAAAGGCTGTAGCTGAAAGGTCTTAAAAGAGCTGAAAATTTTGAATTGTTGTGGGCAAAAATCAAAGAAAATATAGACATCGTAAACAAGAAAAACAGCAATGTAAATGCTGACTCATTCACAAAATTTAACTGTCTGAAAAACAGACAAAAGCAGCTATCTGTACCAGGTAAGATACTATCTATAACCTTTCCACTGAACCCTACATCAAAAGATTTGAACTATCCCTTTWACCCTGTTGAATATAAYTCATTTCTTAGCAGTTTTTTCTTCCGTTTTGTTTTTCTAGCAGCCCTTATATTGATTCCATGCATGAGCCTGCAGAGTTATCACAAAACAAATTGCACAGACTTGAATTTGACAATCCCCTTATGAGGAGCGCTTCATTGATTKCTGGATGGTGGCTCTGTTTGGCTCCTTTACAGCGCAGGGTGGGGGGGCACAGCTCGGTGTAATTGCCTCACTGCGTTCTGTCTGCAGCTTATATGCAGCACAGTGTGAGAGAAGAAAGTTAAGGATTGTTGCTCACATGAGTAGTGAGCGTGCGCTCTCCCTGTTGCCAGCTCCGTTCAGAATCGCATTGAGTTGCAACTTTTTCTTCCAGCGGGATACGGCGTGTCAGCAGAATCCGYCCCGCAGCGCCAGTCTTGACACTGCAGTGACAGCGCAGCAATATTTCCCCCTATTGTTTCGGGACAAATTACCAGCAGCTTGACATCAGACGGCTTCACGGGCGCATCCAAACATCTCCAACCTCCCCTCCAACACACACCGCTACCTGCAGGTGGAAAGTCACTTTGCGCACACTATATTTAACACAAATACATACCTAAACTCTAAAATCATTTATGTCTGTGTTTGTGTACCGGTCTTACCGAAACTTACAGAATGGAATCATCAAATCTCCAACTGATCACCATTTAGAGTCAGACCGATTAAAGATGGACGCCCCAGCTGTTTGRCGTTGGCCAACACTAAAATGAGTGAGCAACAGTTGAGTCATCCACAAGATGCACTCTAAGCGTGACATTAGCTGTGTCTCGATTCAGCAGTTGCAGCCCACGTAGACCGCGGCCCACATAGGCCACACCACTGCCCCGTTACGTTTCATGTCACGTGCCTTCAGTTGGAACACATACATACACACACACA
>NW_013952441.1:1155588-1161329 GCF_001266775.1 Austrofundulus limnaeus | reverse complement strand
TACACATATATATACATACATACATACATACATACATACATACATACATACATACATACATACATACATACATACATACATACTGTATATGTATATAAACTATTATTTTGGGTTTAGCTCGGGTATCAGTACTGATTGCATTTTACTTAAAGGGGACATTTCATGCAAAATCCACTTTTTTAAACTGTTAAATACATTTTGTTGTGTGCTTGAGTGCAGAAAAGTTCAACTGAGTTTTTCCTGGTGCTATAAAGATATCTTTATATTCTGTTTGGTTCATATTTTTCAGCTCGTTCAGTTTTTTCTAAACTATTACATCAAATAATCTGCGACGGAACTAGCATATAAGGTCTGGACTTACTGACCACAGTTTCCTCGTCTTCATTCTCCTCTGGCTCTGGGTCAGACTCTGGTTCCAACATGTAAGTCTGGATGGACGAGTCTTCTGTTGTTGATATCTTTTAATTAAATTGTAAATAAAATCTGCATGCTTGAAACAGTAACCTCCTTTTCCAAACCAGAGTGGACCGGTCCCGAAGCAGGAGGGGGGCGGGGCTTGAAGCGTCATAAAGGAACAGTAACAAAACCAGCTGCTTTGAGGCACACACCAGAAAAGTGGTGAAAGAGGAATTCAAACCAAAACATTGTTCCACTTTATAAAGATTAAATGTGAAAAGGAAGGATTTAAAAGCATAATACTGTATGTCTACTTTAACGTCTTTTTTAAGCAAAATGTTCTAAGCTAAGTTGTTAAACGTACATTTAAAAATAAATTATTTGCTGTTTTTGTTACCTTTTAGTTTGTTGACAGTGCAATAAATCCTACTACTSTCGGCCWCAYACTCAGATGCAGCCTACGTTTTCTGGGTTTTGTGGACCACTGATGTGTTCGGCCCGGTTCTTCTGAGCTTGTCAGCGACTGGACCCTTCTCGTCTGCCCGCGTCTGGTGCTGCTCTTCTGGGTTGATCGAAAATCAGAGAGCGTCCTCCTGGAAACTTGTCGACGGTTAAAAAACTTTCAGCTAACACATGAATGAAAAAGATGACGATAATTCTTCAGCTTCTGGACAATTTTATTGCGAGACAGATGGGAACAGGTCCGAACAGCGAGATGGTAAAATGGACTCTAAACAAAGGGCGCGCTCCCGCTTGGAGGCGCGCTCACATTCTTAAAGGCACAGTACACCACACCACATTTGTAGGCCGCATGAATCGGAACAGCCTAAGGCGCAGTGCAGTGACGTRACCAACCTGCAAATGCGCCCTACGTGGGCTTCAACCCCTGAATTGAGCAGCTGCAAAGAGGTGGTGCCTCCAGAAATCGTTTTTATTCAGGGGTGGTAGTTGAGCACTATTTTAGAGGTGGCCACTGACCCCCAGGCCCCCTGTTGTTGGCACCCCTGGCATTCATTTCTTCAAGAAATACTAATACTACGTAATACTAATACTAAGAAATACCTTTCTTTTATGTGGCTGTTTTATTCTGTACAAATATGACACCTTCTTCTCAAAGTGTCTCATTGTGTTCTTTCATTTTGTTCCCTCCTGTTTTGTTTCAAACCCGCTTGTGAGCGTGAATCTAATGGAAATGAGGCCGAGATCCCGACAGTATTTTTCCCGTACGAACGAATGTTTGTCCCTGAGCCATTAGCGTCCTGACAGATAGGCAGGGCGAACGCTGAAATGAAATCAAATCGCTCACCGAAGACAGAGTGGAGAGTCTAATGCTGTGTGGCGCTGCGTCTGCGAGAACCACCAGATGCAATTCACCTGCAAGGTTAAAAGTTTATCTGGAGCTCCGAGGCAGAGTTTACTTCTCGTCGTTTATCATTTTGGCACAGGATGGGCCCGCTGCTTCAGCAGAATAAAACTAAATAAATAAATAAAAGCTTTGGTGCTTTTGGTTTTCTTTTTCTTTTTTTTTTCACGAGGTTTTGAAGGTGCTCCTGAGAAAAAGGAGGGGATAAAGAGACACTCTTGTCTTTTTTTTCTTTTCTCTCTCTCTTTTTTTTCACACCGTGTGGAATAAAGCCACATTTTGAGTGGGAGTGCTGTCATGCGTCGAACGGCGGGAGAAGCTGGAAAACAAACGGCCAGATTCATCAAACAGAGGGAGCTGCTCGGCAGGGTGGAGAACGTTAGGTGTTAATCAAGGTTGAAGCAGCTGAGCTAATATTACAGAGCACATATTTAGTCATGAAAAAGAAAAGTGATAAGATACAAGAGTAAAAAATGGTAGGGGGAAGGGGGGCTTTACGTCTGCAACTTGACTCAAAAGCACACCTGGTTGTCTAAATGCTGATTCAGCATTTAGATCATTTTAATGTGTTTATTTATCTTTACGTTTTTTACAATCTATCTACTCCTGCATGCTTTGTGCTGTTTCAGCCATTCATATATCAAAACCTTCTGCTCGTTTAGGAAATGGCTGCTATGACTTTTAATTTTTGTAACTTTTATACTTTTCGAAATATATCTTTATACCTTTATTTATGAATATTTGCCTCATAGAAAGACATTGAGGTATTTTCTGTTCCTTCAAAAACAATCTTTAAATTCAGCTTCAACAAACATGTTTTATTCTTGTTTCCTTTTACTAATTTTAGATTTTAGGTATCCTTTTGTTACCTTTAGTTAAACTGTTGTGAGATTTAGTCAACAGATTGCTTTAGCTRGCCTTTTGCTGTTTTTAGTTGCTGTTTTTCAACTTTTGGCTTTGAACTAGACCAGGGGTCTGCAATATGTGGCTTTGGGGCCACATGTGGCCCTCAGGTCCCTCTGCAGCGGCTCTATGAAGCCTTGACCAAAGTTAACATAAACTAACATCTTTTAGGTTTTATACTCACAACAGAAAAGATTAACTTTAACAGGTTTCTTGTCAATTTGTTGATCAATGTGATAAATAATACAAAGAGTAAAACTTTCGATCATGCCAGTGGTCTGTTAGACACTTCATTAATCCAACTTCCAGCCTTAAAGTGTAATTTTTTTCTCTCACATCCATCAGGATTATCTTTAATACTAGACTAGATTATATAGATAATTAAAAAAAAAGCCTGCGTGGTTGAGTTGTAGTTTTTATTAATTTGGTATAAACTATATACAGCATTTTTCTTACTTACTTGAATATGGTCTTTTCTTTTTTTTCCTAAAGTGTAAAGTTAATAATAAATGTTAAAATATGCTATATATTTTTAGTTTTATAATGTCACCCACACTGGCCAGAAAAAAATCCTTTCAAAAAACTCATAGCGGCCCACGGGCCACTAGTTGATAATCACAGTTGTAGYAGGTTTTGTCAATCTGGCCCCATTTTATTATTGAGCCAAGGAGTAGAAATGGCTCTTTTGATTGTAAAGATTGCAGACCTCTGAATTAGACTTTTGGTACTTTTACTAGCTGTTTTTCAGTTTTTAGCTTTGAACTAGCTTTTTGCTAATTTTTAGTAGGTTTTTTTTGCTTCTTTTAACGTAACAACTCAGTTTTAGCTTCTTTAACTAATTTTAGCCAAGTCCTGCATACTTGCTCTATTTTTATCATCATTCTAGTTTATAGATATCATTCCTTTACTATTAGCTTTTGCCTAGCCTTCTCTATGTTTAGGTTGTGGCTACTATTGCTTTTTTTTCAGATAGCCCCTTTCTGTTGTAGCTTTTAGCTAGTGTTTTGCTGCTTTAGGTAGAATTTTGCTACTTTTATAGTGTCATTTTGCTCTTTTTGACTTTTAAATAGTTTTTCGTGCTCTGCTTTTTTTAAGCTATAACAACTCAGTTTCAGCTTCTTCAGCAAATTTCAGTGCTGTCATTCACACTCAGTATTCACTGTTCCTTTTTATAGAAAACGCTTTTTCTCTAGCTTCTTTTTAAAAGACATTTACAGCTTCTTGTGAACTCTTTGTGCCACTTAGTCACTCCTAAACATCTGGGGTTTTTTTTAAAAATCCTGCAGACTTTGATGTGGCCTCTAATCTTGTCCAGTCTATTAGGACACTCAGATCGAAGCGGAGGGTAAATTAACCCAGAAGCTTTTATCCGACTCGTGTGTGTGTGTGTGTGTGTGTGTGTGTGTGTGTGTTTTAGAATATGCTGCAGCCTCTAATTGGATGAATAGATTTATTTTGTTTTTAGAACATTCGCGGCAAGGCTTCTGTTTAATCTCCGCGGGCCTCTCACGCTGCCTCCCCACCCACTCACCAGATTGATTCTACCTCATAACAGACAATGGCGTCGATGAATTCAAGTACCTTTTTTTTTTCCCTTCGACCCCCTCTTTCTTCCTCTCTCCTCTTGGGCAGACAAGAAAGAGAATCATTTGCATGCAGGTGACACGTTCAATCGGGGCAAGGCGAGATGAATCAAAACGCAACTCAACAGTTTCTTAATGCTCTGACCTAATTATGCACCCGTTTTTCCACCTTCTCTTCCCCTACTTTGGTTAGTCATATCTCATCCCGAAATATTCAGGATTGGTTTTGATTAAAAKAAAAAGAAAAAAAAGAAAACATCTCTGCTGATTCACTGGTTCTCTGCAGTGTTTTGCTGACTTAAGCTGAATTTACTGGAAGATTCWATATTTATTAACAAAAAATATCTGAAAGGGGATATGCCGCAGGCGAAGGAAAGATGAAACTTTTCTTGTTCTGATCTGCCGTGTTGGTGAGTGCTTCCTTTTTAGGATGCTGCCGAGGCTGAACGTGTCATCTTACGTCCGTGTGCAGACACGTACACATGAAACAAAAAGAGACAAAGTGACAATCAAAAAGCTGGAAATTAAATGTTTAGAATCCTTGAAGGACTAAATACGCACAATGTGGAACATTAAATGTATTTGGTGGAAATAACTCTCACCTACCACATCGAATTTTACCACAAAATTTGTAGATTTAGCTGCGTTTCAGCTTTTTTTTTAAGTTTCCTAAGATCAGCTGTTTGTGGAAGCAATCCCAAATTTAGTGGATTCCAGGAGTTAATCATTTCTAGAGGTGTATTCCATGATTACTTTCTATTTGTTTCAATAAAATCCACCCAGYGGTCCGTGAGGTATTTTGCTAACAAAAAAAAATTTAACAAGTAAATGATGKGGATGTGTGGGATAAAAACACTGATGCAAGCAGACTGACTCCTGTCTGTGTAATATAATGTGGCATCAGGTCTCTGATTTATTCTGGCCCCGGGAGCTCGGTGTGCTGCACTTTGATCAAACCATTTCTGCAGTAAAGTTAAACATGAAGACAAAAAAACCTCTTCATGTCAGACATGAGAATATGACGAAGCATTAAAAAAAGGGAACTTCAAMCTAAACAGGTTGCAATCAGGAAAGGAAACAAATTGTATTTTTTCCCCTGTAGGGCATAAAAAAGTGATGCAAACCCTCATTGTTTCTATGGTGACTTATACAGTTGCCAAAGTCAACTATCTGCGGTGTAAGAAAACAACCTGACCTGTTCACAACGTGACTCACAAACTATTTTGTGTTTTATTCCCAGACATTTCTAGATAAATATGTAGACATTGTTTGAATTAGGTGGGACCCTACTGCTAAAAACCAATTCCACATTTGGTTAGTTTAAATGAGACGAGTGAGAGCAAAGAAATAAAAGAAAAATGGTCCAATCATTGCCGCTGTACATCCCTCCACTGTCTGAGCAGACTTTAACACTGCCAAATGAGAATGACCCCATCACACGTTCAGCCAAATCATCATGAATGACATGACATTAACTCTGCCAGACAGATATATAT
>NW_013952441.1:1147792-1155453 GCF_001266775.1 Austrofundulus limnaeus | reverse complement strand
ATATATATATTCTGTCTTTGACTGTTTTTTTTTTTTGTCTCTGTTTGTGGTTCTCTGCCTCTCCGTTATCTGGGCCCACACACTTCACTGTGAGGCAAGCGAGCAGAAAGATGGCTCTAATTCGTTTTATGCCACACCACAGTCGAGGCTGTTCCTTCTGCCCATTACCTCCGGACCAGACTCTGAGTCTCAGCAGGATGTATGCTCTTGGCTAAACCCACAGTCCTCGGGTCGACTGAGGTTAGTGAACAACTTGGGTCAGATTCTATCAACGAATCCCACAAACATCTGRGGTACTCTCCCTAAAGCAGAAGATGGCAGAATCATAGCTTTTGAGTTTAGTTTCTGAGTGCGTCTTTGCACACTTTTAGCTTAGTCAAACAAATTTCATGGAATGCTCTTCACTTAATGAGCGTGCATTGTACTACCGTAATTAGATATACTTCTTAGTGTTTTGTTGATGTTGTTTTGAATTGCAGGAAACAGGTCTGTTTAACATCAACAAGAAAGTATAAAAAAACTCTCTGTGAAGGGAAAAGAAATTAGGTCATTATTTTTGGAATATTACRAAAAGAAAATAAAGTACAACTGCAACATTTTTCAGTGTGTCATTGCAAAATAAAATATGTTGAAGAAAACAGGAAGACCTCCAGATCAGATTAAAGGTTTAGAGTTATGATTTGACATTACGTGATTGTTTTCCTGGTTCAAGTGGCAGAATCACTTCCACAATAACTGTTCAGAGCGAACATGTGAATCAGACCTTTCACAATTATTTTAATTGTGAAAAAAAAAAAAAAGAATAATCGGACCAGTGAAAACGGGTTCTTTTGTTGTGAATGCAAATTTGCAATACTTGGTTCCAGCAATTTCTGAAATATTAGAAAGGGGAACCGATGGTGTCTGAATGTGTTGGTTCCCACCATGAATTATGAAGGAGGAAGAGGAGGTGTGAAGGTGTGATGTTGCTTTGCTGGTGATATTGTTGAAAATTGACTCAAAACTGGAGGCACACCTAATCTGAAACCATACCTTTGCTTTTTGTAGTAATACGACCAATATTTTACTGGTACTGGATGAGAATTTTTACCACAGCTGCAAAAAATGTGAAGGATATTTGAAATAATAATAAAAAAAAGAATTGTAAATTGCTTCGATTCCATAACCTTTTAATTTTAGACTGTTTGAGTTAGGATGATGGACATTCAACCAACCAGTCAACAAGCAATCAACCAACCAACCTGACAACGATTTGGGTTGATATGAACAACCAACAAACCAAYCAATAAACTAGCAATTTGGGTTGAGATGGACATCCAACTAACCAACCAGCTAACCAGTGTTGTATAAAGTACCTCAAAGTGATACTTGAGTAAAAAAAAGTACAAGTATTTTATCATGCAGTTACTTTGGTAAAAGTTATTTTCCTCTAAAAATCTTAAAAAGTCTCAAAGTATCTGATTTATTTTGTACTTAAGTACCAAAAGTAAATTTCTGRCATTAAATTTACTTAAGTGTTAAAAGCAAAAGTACTGAGAAAAAAATGAGCGGTTAGATTTTCCAAAATGACATTTATTGGGAGGTGACCTCTCAAAAAAACTTTTTTAAAAAGGTGTGCAGCTGTGATAAATTGTGTACAAACTAATACTGTGTCAGAATGGTATATATTTACACTTCATCTATCTACAATTAACTTCACTCAATGCAGGAGGCACAATTTATCAGGATAGTATTTTTATTTACTTATTTACAACAATGAGCCCGGAATGAAATGAGTAACAACTTTCTACTTCTCACCTTTTTAAAAATGTAAGAAGTAGAATGTAAAAGTAGGCTGATAAATTATTACTCGAAAAGTACAGACAACCAACATTTCTCCTTAAGTACAGTAACAAAGTATTTGTACCTAGTTACTTTACAACTCTGCAGCTAACCAGTCATTTGGTTTGAGAACCAATCAACCAGGCAGACATTTGGGTTGAGATGGACAACCAACCAACCAACCAACCAACCAACCAACCAACCAACCAACCAACCAACCAAACACCAACCAACCAAACACCAACCAAACACTAACCAAACAAACACCAAACAAACAAACAAACAAACAAACAAACAAACAAACAAACAAACAAACAAACAAACAAACAAACAAACAAACAAACACCAACCAGCCAAACAACTAAACAAACAAACACCAACCAACCAACCAAACAAACACCAACCAACCAACCAACCAACCAACCAACCAACCATGCAGGCAGCCAGCAAGCAATTTAGGTTGAGATGGACAATCAGCCAGCCATTTGGGCTGAGATAACTAATCAACCAACCAGTGATTTGGGTTGATAAGGAAGCCAACAACCAACTAATCCACACCAACCAACCAACCATACAGCTAACCAATCCAAAATGTTTACAAAAGCATATCGTGCTTTGATTTCATGCATCATACCATTATGACCACTGACATATACAGTAATGTGAGTAAAACACTCGTCTTCTCACACTTCATTGCTCTTCTGGGAAATTTCGCAACCTGTTTTTTCACATGAATTTTACCCTGAAACACTCCACCAATCTGAACAGTCATGCGGAGCAGTCGCACTCCCTACACAGCGACTGTACTCCCTCAGAGTAGCAGACTCCTCCCTAACAGGACAGTGTCAAGCTTTGCATAAACTGCTTATAAATGATTCAAAATAACAAACGTCTTGTACGTTCACTCATAATCTAAGCTCCCCTCAAAGCATTTCACTTTTTTTTGTGAGGTCTTAAAGCATCTGTGGGAACAAGTCAGAGATTTTTAAGCTCAAAGCGAAGGGTTTTCAGTGCGACTGGAAACCAGTGTTTCTATTTTCTGAAGGTGTACCTGAGAGTATTGTCAGGTACAGGGTGTCTTCTGGTCTGACTGCATCTGATACAGTCAGAAAACTGAAAACCTCATTGAAAAACATTCATGAGCACTCTGTATTCATATAAAACCAGAATGTTTTGCTGGACCTATCACCCATTCTTTGTGTGAGTTTTTGACTTCTAGCAGCTATTGAGATTGTTTTACAAATTTTTTGTTCCCCCTACAATCAAATGTTTAAATATGTTCTCCAAATGCTGAATAGAGTAACTCATACTGGAGCAAGAATTAAGCAGTGTGGTGAATTTTTCATCTTTACACATCTTTCTAAAAGATAAATTGTGTAATGTACGGTATCTCACTGGTGGAATGTGTTTGTTTAGGACTTATTTAGTAGTTTATTTATGTTTTTGTGAAGGCTAAGACAGCACTGAAAAGAAAACCATTCCCCATGAGGACAATAAAGTATATTGTGTCATATCATATAGTATTATATTGTATGTCATGGTTATTTAGAGATAAAATATAAGTGGGTTGAATTAATTGAAAAACTAAATTATGTATACACATACAAATAGCCTGAATTTTAAAACCAGCTCCGTTCTTTAGAGCTCAAAGAGAAACACAAAACCCAGGATGTTCGAATGTTTATGAATGTATCATCAGGAAAAACATGTTTTTCCTGAGTATTGACAAAAAAAAAACAATTAGTTTAATTTTGGGCTCATTTTTTATCTTTGTTTTTGTGATGCTGTAGTTCATGAGGAAAGCAGGAGAAATATCCCATTAACAGGCTCTCTCCTATCTCCTTACATAAATCACTGACATGGAAATGAAACTGTTCTGACAAAAAGGGAGATAGATACAAGAATACAAATGCAAAAACATTACATACAGACATCTCCCTCCAGCCTCTCTATCACACAATAGCACTTCAGCAAATGGAGCAACTTCTGAATAGATAATTAGGAATGCAACAAAAGTTGCGATGTAAAAGGGAGAAAGAATCCATCTGAGAGGGCTCTTGTACATTAATAACCTCTTAATTGGATTTTTTCCCCCACACTAAGGCACCATTTTCTAATCAATGTGGATCTGGATGTTGATTCTTTGTTAAAATATTACAGTCATTGATTTCCAATTACTGTGGCGACAATTATATTTGTCTTACATTTTTAGACTTGTGTCTAAAAAAGAAAACTGTAAAAATCCATGTTTTTAATTGGGAGGGGATGTTTGCTTTTGTATAGATTTGCAGATTTGCTGTAAATGGAAAGACAAACAAAGCCTTTGAAATATATTAATGCAATAGTTGGTTCTTCAGAGGTCAAAGCTGCCGGCTTGTGTTTTAATATTTAGTAAAAAATGATGTAGACTCACCGCTAATTGAACCTAAACTCTAACTTTTTTCTTTTGTTGTTTACAGTTCGACACCAGCGTGCCATGCCTCCTTTCTTGTTTTTGTTGTATTTTTGTTGCAGCGCCACATACAGGCCTGGCAGAGTTACTACAACGTTTTGGGTCATTTACAGTGTTTACACGTGGATGAAGGCTTTTCTGGAGACTGAGCCATGCATTACCAGGGTATTTTTTAGAAACAACTATAAAACTGGGTTGATTTACTTTCATTTAACCAGGCAAATCCCACTGCGATCGCAGATCAGTTCGGCAAGGGAAGCCCCGACCGGATGGAAACCTTAAGTGCATGTTTTGGGTTCTGTGGGAAAACTGGAAAACTCTGAGAAATCTCTCGCAAGCACAAGAAGAACATGCAAACTCCACACAGAAAGACCCCAGGTTCAAACCGGGGATTGAACCCGAGATCTTTTTGCAGTGAGGCATATTTCTAACTGAGCTGCGCTGCCAAAAAAGAAGTGAACATTACAATTGATGTAGGTAGGCAAATGTGTCATTGATACTAATTCTGTGGAAAAGCAAGTGAAAATTTGGTCACAGTCACAGTGAGATACTTCAGTTTCCAGCCAAGGAAGCAGACATGTAACTTTCATTACAAATGTAGAGGATTACATAACTAGAACTCAAAGCAAGATAAAAGAGAGCGACAGAAAAACAAAGCTCTGTTTGCCGATTCAGGAGGTTTAGTCATGTATTAAAAAAATCATATCATTAAGCTTTCTGACAGATGCTAATGAAGTGATGTTTACATTTTTGATTCACTGCCTAAACAATGATAAGACGTGTTCCCGGAAAACAGCAAGCCCCACAATCCAAACACATCCATTGAGTCTGTCACTAAAGACATGACAGCTTTCTTTCCATTTTTTTTAACAACAATGAGCAGCTCATTTGCGTATTAATGAGGGAGCAGAAAGAGAAGTAGATAAGGGGGGAGTCAAGAATAAAACAGGATGATGTTGTCTCTTGTTGTCTTGATGCCTGTGAAATTCTTCAAACGTTGTCACCGACCAGAACGAAAGACAAAAATCAGGACGTGGCGCGATCACATCAACATGCAGTGCGTGCACATGGAGCCCGCCTATTGTTGCCATGCCTCCTATGCATGATGTTGTTGCCACACGAGACGGATATATTCATACATGGACACGTGTGCACGTGCGCCTGCTCATCCATAAGCGCAACGTACTCACAACTCTGAACCTGTTGTGTACAGAGACACCTTCATTCCACAGGATGTGGGGTTCAACGCACACGAGGGAAAGGTTTGATATTAGCAGCTCATTACTGAACAACAGAAACATGCTATATTTAACAGAAAACCTGTAAAATACAAAACTGTTGATTACATTTCTACTTATTATTTTATTTTTCTTTATTTAAAAGGAACATGATGTCTGAGTATAAAATGTTTTTACATTATGTTTATTACCTACAGTGATGCTGACAAACCCCAGTTCCAATGAAGTTGGGACATAAACATAAATAAAAACAATATGATGGCTTTCATATCCATTTCAACCTATATTCAATTAAATACACAACAAAGACAAGATTTTTAAAGTTCAAACTGATAAACTTTGTTGATTTTTTGCAAATTTTCCCTCATTTTGAATATGATGCCTGCAACATGTTACAAAAAGCTGGGGCAGAGGCATGTTTACCATCACCTCTCCCAGCTCTCACTGAGCTTTTGGGAACTGAGTACTTTCTTATGTTAAATACTTTCTCATTCTTGCTTGATACTCAACAATCTGGGGCCTCTGTTATCGTGTTTTGCACTTCATAATGCTCCACAATGGACTTCAGGCAGGCCAGTCTAGTATCCACACTCATACTACGAAGCCACGCTGTTGGAACATGTGCATTATGTGGCTTGGCATTGTCTTGGTGAAATGAGCAGGACGTCCCTGAAAAAGACGTGACTTGAATGGCAGCACACGATGCTCCAAAACCTGTATGTAGCTTTCAGCATTAATGGTGACTTCACAGATGTGCAAGTTACCCATACCATGGACACTAATACATCCCCATACCATCAGAGAGGCCGGCTTTTGAACGTTGTGCTGATAACTATTCGGACTGTCATTTTCCTCTTTGGCCCAGAGATATGGGATAAATCTTGTGCCAGCAGGAATTGAATTTGAGTTGCTCTGGTTGAATCTGATTTATGTTTCACTTTGGTGAAGTTTCCCTTCTGTAATGTAACAGAGTTGATGCAATCCACCGTAAAAGTGACAAAAACAAAAAAAGTTATTTTATTACCGTTATTAATTTTACATATATGTAGAAAATGTTACAGTTACATCACATCATGGATCACATATTGATCAGATGCTGCTGCTGACTGATCCATGACGGGATGCAAATGTAACATTTTCTACATACAGTATAGGTAAAATGCAATGTCTGTCCACTGTCTGTCAAAGTGAAATGTAAATCTGTCGATCTGTGTTTGATTACTCTGGATGGCTTTCTCAAGGACCAGGATGTGTGACACACAAATCTGAATTCTGGAACAGAAAGTGAAAGTAGTCAAACTGATTTTTTAATAAACAAAAATACAGTTTCAAAGCAAATTAATCCAAATTCAAAACTTTAAATTCAGTTTCAATTCATTAAAATTCATATTCAAACCAGTACATTCAGTTTCAAATTATGCACATACAGATTCAATCTGAGCAATTCAAGTTCAATTCCTGCTGGCACAAGATTTGTCCCATATGGAGAACACAACATCCATGATTTGCAAAAAACAAATTGAAATGGTATTGGTTTTCTGAAGTCTTCCTGAGCCTATGTGATAATATCTGTTACAGGATGATGTCGTTTTTTTTGTGAAGTGCCACCTGAGGGATCAAAGGTCACAGACATTCAATGTTGGTTTTAAGCCTYGCTGCTTACTTGCAGAGATTTGTCCAGATTCTCTGAATCTTTTAATGATATTATGGACTGTAGATGGTGGAAACCCTAAAAACCTTGCAACTGAACATTGAGAAATATTCTTAAAACGTTGGACTATTTGCTCACGTAGTTGTTGACRAAGTGGTGAACCTCACATTGCTTTTAAATGACTGAGCCTTTCGGGGATGCTCCCTTTATACCCAGTCATGACATTTGCCTGATTCCAGTTAACCTGTGGAATGCTCTAAACAGGTGTTTGTTGAGTATTCCTCAATTCTCCCAGTCTTTTGTCGCCTCTGTTCCTGCTTTTGTGGAATGTGTTGCAGTCATCAAATTTAAAAATTAGAGAATATTTGCAAAAAACCGATAGTTTATCTGGTAAATATTTTGTCTTTGTAGCGTATTCAATAGGAATATACAGCGGGTAAAATAAGTATTGAACATGTCAACATTTTTCTCAGTAAATATATTACTAGAGGTGCTAATG
>NW_013952441.1:1124015-1144756 GCF_001266775.1 Austrofundulus limnaeus | reverse complement strand
TTTATTTAGTGTGCATCTCTGAAGCCACAAACATGATTTAAAAAAAGATCAAACATTTTGCCCTGAGGAGCCTCACCTGAAAGGATTTTTTTTCTTTCTTTTCTTGGGGGGTGGTTTAAGTTTTTGCAAAGATATAAATAAGATTTTAGTAGTTTGCTGCATGTTGTTGCAGCACAGGCATTTGTTTGTCTGTTAGCAAAATATCTCATGAAACAAGTGATGGATTTGTACGAAACTCTCAGGAAGAAATCAGTGGGTACACGTGTACAACTCATTAACTTTTGGAGTCATTCCGATTCAAGGTGCCCACTACAGCTACGCAAATGTAAAAAAAAAAAAACGACAAAAATGACAATTTTTTTTTCAATTTTACAGATTTTGTGTTAAATTTAGGTGTGCACGTAGCTGAGAGTCATTCACAACACATACTTCCAAGTACGACATATTGCTTAAACCTTAAACTAAAGTTGGTTCATCTGTTAGCAAAATGTCTCATCGACCACTGGACAGACTTTAATGAAATTTGCATCGACAACTGAATAACGTTGGCGTAATTCAAGATGGCGGCCACAGCTATGCAACCTTAAACACAATCCAGTTAATTTTACACATACTCTGCCAAAATATACTTTATTTGTGCCTCAGAGTCATTCGAAACATGTACTCTGAAATTGCACACGATGTTATTTCCAAGCCTTATCCAAAGCGACTGCGACTCCCATCAGTTTTCAACAAAACATCAGTTTAAAACTCTGAMATGAAAGGCGGCGGGGAATATGCGTTGCCTCGGGCAGGGCTAGGTTTTCAGTTGACTCGGTGCAAGTTTAGCACTGCAGCTGACAGTGTAAACAACAACAAAATAAGTAAGGAAACGGCATCTTTTTCACAGCCGCCGGTAGGAACAGACAGGGTATGAATGAGCTGCTAATTGCCTCGTGTTAACTTGTTAATTACACACTTTAGTAAGTGCTCTTAAATATTGTTGGACTAATTAAATCCGCAGTTTCTCTGAACCCATCATCGAGACATGTTTTGTTTTTTTTGGATTGATAAAGAGTTAAAATTGTCCTAATTTCGGATTTGTTGCTAGCAAACATTGTTGTCCTCACCTAAACAAGAACCCCCACAGTGTTTTCGTCACTCAGTATTTGATGCCTGCCAGCCAAATAAGAGTTGACCTCGCCTGGCGCGGCTCTTTGTCTCTCTTTTATGAGTGCACGTGATGAGAAAGAGGACCGGAGGCGGGGGTGGCGGGTTTCGTCTAAGGCCGCTACAGATGTGTGCAGCCTGGACATCTGCTCTGTTGTGAGCCATTGTCGAGGAAAGCGGTTAAGATGGTGGGCTGATCAGCTCGATGGAGGTCTCTTGTCAGAGAGCTTTAGTTAACGGTCACGAGAGCAGCAGAGGAAGGGGTCGTAACACCGAGCGGCGTTTGTTTTTCCTCTCGTAAGCCAGGTACATCCACGATCGGCGGATTGTTTGATTCCCGTCTGGCGATCGGTTCCTCGTTAGGAGCCGATCAAGTTGAAACCCTTCCTTCTTTAATGCTCCCCCACTTCATCATCACTCGTATCGTTTTCGAACGGCGACTGTCCTCTACCCGCCGAGGAAATTGAACAGACTCACTCTGTCGACCCCGTGGACATCCTCTCCCGCGTTGCCGAGCGGCGCCCTCATCCCTCCAGGCGATTGAACGTCTCTGAGGGGACCTCTGTTAGCCCCCCGTGCAATATTTATTACCATCCGTCATCCCGAGACTCACGCTCCGCGGGTGAATAACAGCGGCTCCTAAGTTCTGTGTTAAAAACTTTTCCCTCGCCGGYGACCATTAGAGGGGGATTTATGAGAGCGGGCTTTCCACGAGAAGAGCCGTGGAGGCGAAGCGGAGCAAGTTTCACAGTTTTTTACCGCATCCCCCCGCTGGGCTGTGGCCCTGAATTTTCCTGTGAGAAGTTTCTTTTTGGAGCTTTCGGTGCTTTACTAAAATCGCCATCTTGTTCAGTTGAAAATCTTTGAAATTATTGTCCCCCCCCCACTACATTGTGCAACTTAAACCCAATATTTGCTGGATTTTAAAAGCTAGAGAGCGAGAAAATCTGCCGTCCTTGGTGTAGGTTTTTCCTCCGTAGTCAGTTTTTCTTGTGGCAGCGATAGCAGTGATCTAATATTCACTATGGTCTTTAAAGAGGATTGTCTAATTTATGCATACGGGGCTGCTGAGCTGGTAAATCCTGCCCTCATGTCCCTTTTGTACAAGCGTGAGTCCAAAATTAATCTATCCGTATGTGCTATCTACCTCTTGACGTAGTCTTCAACCCTTCAGAGATTAAATAAGTGCATCTGTTTTATCTTCACTTTCTATTGAGTTTGTCAGTCAAATAAAGACAGAAGTAATTTTATCGCATCGTAAACTACACTCCTTTTGGGTCCGTTTCAGTGTGCTGCTTCTAATTGGTCTCTGAAGGCCTGAGACATCTACTCTCCCTTTGTGTCTTAAAAAAACTGTCCGTGTGACGCGACCGGGCTGAACTAAGAAGCCTCGGAGCAATCTGCGTTTTCATTTGAAGTTCGCTGAACGCGCTCGTTATCTCTAACTAAAAGTAAGAATGATTCAGCTGAAAGGCAGAAGGAAAAAAAGAGCAGGAAAAAAAACCCTCACAAAGGTAAAAAYTGTAAACGGATCAAGGCAGTAAGTCTTGCCATGGTCAAAGAAGATAACTCTAAGAAAGTGGAAAACTACCACTGTAGGTACTTTCTGCAGCTAAAGGTGTCATTACTCAGCTGCTCTCTCTCGGTTTCAAAATCGCCTCTTACCTTTTAGTGATGCTATATTGAAAAGATTCCTCAAAGAAACTGTTTACATGTCATTCCCATTTCTTTTTTGCACCCCCCCTTTTTTTTCTTTGAGGTATTTTTTTTTTCCCATTTTCATTTTTCAGCAGGCTTGTGTGAGAAGTTGGGACTGTAGGATGTTTCTGCCGTCGCTGCCTCACTTGTTGCTATCATTTTATTGACAAGAAGCAGCAATTGTGTTCTGGAGAGGTGCACGCRCGTGAAAGATAAGTAGAACTGGGGTTGGATGTTCGTCTGGARATGGTCTGTGTTGTTTTATTTCCACGACAGAATTGAATCGCCRTCTTTGTGTGTCGCGGGGTCTCTACAAGAACCACTCAGCCCTGGTTCTGCTGCTTCTAGCCATCAGAGAGGAGCCAGACTGTCCWGTTTCAGCTTCCTTCTCCTCAGCCTTTGTTCTGCTGGTGGCTAACTGCATTAAACTTAWRGGGAACCCTGATTRGTTGTAACATTAGACTTTATTTGATAAACATATTTTAACTGTACAATAAAGACTGTAAAAATACTGTAGACTGTTTAGTTTTGTAATTTAAAAATATATATATTTTAACATGGATGGAGCCATTTTATTTACACACAAAGCATTCTGGGTAAATGATGACGTGGATAGGTCCTCAGTGCGAGGCTGCTAGCGAGCTATATCCACTCTGAAGGCTAATCTTGGACAATATCTGACGATTGGCTCTTTTAAATGAAACCAGAGAGCGTTGACAGAGAGGAGAAGGTGGAAATGACTCAGCCTGCAACTGAAAATAGCTGCTTCATGGAAGAAGAACCTCAGCTTAGCCTGTTAGCCTTTGCACTAGCGCTGACGCTATATTGCCTTATATGTATTAGCTCAGCGCTAGTGCAACAAACAAGCTAAACTGAGGTCCTCCATCCATATTTTCAGTTGCWGVYKRRKYMWTTTTTGYGTTCYCCTCTCTGTCATRTGGATGGAGGACCTCAGTGACGAGAGGAGAATGTGTAGCGCTGAGCTAATACATATATATGGTGATAGCGTTGGGGCTAATGCTAAAGCTAACAGGCTAAGCTGAGGTCGTTCTTCCATGAAGCAGCTCTGTTGTCCTCCATCCAAAAACCTAATTTTTCTCTTTAAAAAAATCACTCAAAATTCAAAATAAATTGGATGGAAACACGGCTATAGAGGGGCGTAGGGTGTGTTGGGACCACACTAAATATTAGCATTTATGCTGAACTATATTTTACCAATTTTCCTCCTCCTTTTCGTCAAGATCCTCGTCATCTTCCTCCACAGCTCAAGAATTCAGTGACAAAAGTTATCAGAATTGTCCCTGAACTTTTACAGCAAAATTATTATTTTTTAAACAGGAAGCAATCCGCTTCCACCAGCAGAAGCAACTCATCAAAATAAAAGCCATAACACATGACCGTTTAGTGCAGTGACTTATGGTTTAACATTAATTTAATTTGCCTCCTACATTGCAGGACCGTCGATGTGACAATTGCACACACATACATTGCGATGACGATGCTCAAACGATGAATTGTGCAGCTCTAGTTAAGAYCCTAATAAATACCTGGTGATGTGTTCTTGTTTTGAAAGATTGGATGTAACTATGCAGCAGTTTCAACATTTTCATCCGCTGTTTGCAAGGTCAAAAACGATTGGCACAAACTTTGAAACTTTGCATTTTTAATGACATAATCAAAGCAATGCCATTTTCACATATTTTACAGAATATCTTCCAAACCTAATTGGAGACATGGATGTGTTTTTCACAGTAAGGAGAAAGTGGAACCTCATGCCAGAACAACGCTACAGTATTCTTTTACACAAACAGATGGATTTTAATCTGTGTGAAACTATAAGAGCTAAACCTTGAGATAAGATTTGTCTACTGTTATGGGACTGGATATAGCCATCACTCTGCTTTCACCTTTAACCACTTTATATTAGTGTCAAGGGAAAGTGAGGTGGCCGTGTTTTAAAGAGGAACTGCATTGTCTCTGTGCTCAGGAAAAGGTCAAGTAACACTTGTCTGTTGGCCCCTGTAGGCCACGTCAGAAACAGTCTCGTTAGCATTAAGGTGCAATATTGTCAGGCAAGTCAGTGGCACCAGCAATTAGAGCTAATTTTTTTTCAACAACTTAATACACTTTAATTTAATGCATATTAATTGATGAGCTTCTGGATCTGCACTCGCATAATCCACCAAGGATTTCTCAAAGGCAAGCACAAAAGGCTTTTATTATCTTAAAGAGGAAGTGGGTCTTTTGGGATGTAAAATGCGCCTGCTCAATTGTGCCTTACATTATGAGACGGACATAAGTGAAATGAAATTACAACATATCATCAGCACGGCGAACGATCCTATTGAGTAATTGCCTCGGCAGAGCCATTGTTGTAATGTCAGACTTGCTCTTTTGGATGTGACAGAGGGCCCTTTATGAAGTCTTCATGCAGGGGGAGTAAAAAAAAGCAGTTTCAAGGTTAAACTGTGTGAAGGCCAAATGTTTGGGGAGGGTGGATTAATTTCATGTCCCATAATGTGATTTGCAAGATCTCTTCCTCTCCTGCCCTTGTTTTTTTCCCCCTTGTTTTTTTTCTTTCAGCTACAGTATCTCATACATTTATAAGTGTTTACAGGCCTACTAAATGGAATTATGTGAGAAGGGGGCATGCTCACAAATTTGCCATAATTCCTAGATCGCCATTTCATTACTTGTGTTATGAGGTTATTCCTTCAGTGTAGAAAAAGAAAGTGCTTTTTCCTGTACACGCGAGCATGCATTGCATAAATCCTCACATGTGTAAACACATAAAATAGCACCAGCACAGGATAGGAGGTGGCTCCAGGAAAATCACTATGCATCATTAATTACAGGGCAGGCTATGAGGATGGGAGAAGGACCACCGCGGTAACAGATGCCTCGCTGCTCGGTTGGCCTAAGATGCCTATTCAACTCGTATCACACGGCATCTGCAGCTTATCGTTGTGCATGCGTTTATCGGGCCAGCTAATGAAACCGGTTGCCTCATCTTACTGGCAATTTCTTTGCAATGCAGATGTCCTCATAGATATGCGTGCATTTCAWATAACAAGCAGTATAGATATATTTGTTCAAGCTCACAGTATGTATGCGATTCCAGGAAGTGATAAAATCAGTGATTTAAAGTCACTGCAAGTCATGAGTGGGAGGGATGTAGGCTCTTTATGGGGGATGGTACCATTGGTGACATTTCCACAAATCACTTTTAACAACCCTCAGTGATTAAAATACAATAAACGTAATAAAAAAATGAAGCTGAATAGTTTTAGTGTTTGCTTTGTGACTTACACTATGGTGTGATAAGCAGTAAGAAGTGGTTTAACTTCTGTGTTTGGTAAAATGATAGTGATTTGGGGCTGGTTTAGTTTAAAGAAAAAGCATTATTAAAGTGTCTGTGACATCAAATTTGTCTGATACACATGATATACACATGAGATAACTTATTGTAAAAAACCGCTGAGATGAACAGTTGAGATATTTGCATGTGAGGCAACAGGAAGTGATGTCAAAGGGTAACGTCTGCATGTGAGCAGAGCATTGTTGCAGTGGCTGACCACAAAGGCTGTAAAGAAGAATCTGATGTTTCTTTAGGTTATTTTGAGTCACTATCAGAGAGAGATGAATAAGAGTCAGAGTTCAAATAAAATTGTTTCAATAAACAAAGACCAGGGAGTTCACTTTCTTTAAGAGTTCGTCTTTGATGTCACTTCCTGTTTCACTTTGGCTGAGCCAAGTTTAAAAGAAAATATGCCAGTTAGGTGACAAAATGAATAAAATCACGTGTTTTTTAACCAAGTTTCTTAAAAATGAATATTTTTTCTTTGACTTTTCGTATTTCAGGGACATGCTTATCACAGGGGCTACATGAAATGCATTAATTGTCGAACTTTATGAGTGTGCTTTATTGCACAATTTTATCTGTAAAACATCTATACACTGATAAGTTCCATAAATGGAACATAACCTGACAAATAGCAGCAGCAAAAATAAGAATATATCCAGGGTGATAATCTTAATATGTATCAATTCCATTATGATTCAGAGGGGTGTGATGTGATTAGAAAGTGATGGTCGGTGCACCTCCATGCATCCATTATCACGTCAAATGAAATCCTGAGCATAGAACCTCTCAGACCTAAAAGAAACAAAATGTTTTGCGCTACACTGCAACRTTAACAGTTTTCATTCAAATATTATAGGGACTAAATGAAAAAATAAAAGTCCAAACACTGAGAACAGTGACAAAACTTGGTGGCAATGGATCTCTATCCATCACTTTAGCACTATCTTACCCGTTTTCTTCATTGGATGCACAACTGTTTGGTCCAGGGTGTCTTTGACATAAGATGATCATGTTCTATCTTGTTTCCAGAGTGTGAAAAGGTGCACAAGCGTTGGATTTTTACAACTTCGTACATGCATGTCCTTTACTGTAAAAGTTGCAACAAACTTTTCTTGTTGTTTGCATCGCCTTTTCTGAGTTAAATGGGAACTTTGATGTTGTTCACTCACTGCTTCTCTGTTACTATCAGTGCCTAGTAGCTGCTTCTTCTTCCTCTGGGTGGAAACATGTATACAACTTGCATATGGTGCGACTCGTGAATGGTATTTTCTCTTTAACTTCCTCGTGCAATCTTTGCTCATGATTGTGGTATGTCAAGGGAGTAGTCCTGAAGGCAACAATTTTCTGTAATAGAAATGCAATGTGACAATTGCAACAAATACAAGCTTACTTAATAGCTTATTTATTATGCAACACCGACTTAAGCTTTTTCTAGCCTTGACTTTGACTGTGAGATAAATTCACTGCAGCTGTGAACATTTTCCAGATTGCTCCACTCCTCTTTCAGCAGCGTGAAAACACCCCATGTGGAGTCTTGGCATTTGAATCGCCTTCAAGCTGGACTTCTTTAAACATGTTCTCTCCTCTATATATACCCTATAGCAACACCAACGCAGCCCAGTCGTGCTGTTGTCTGCCTGAAGGAGTCGGTCAGGAAAAAAGAAAAGACCAAGCTGCTCTCCAACACTTTTATCTTTCTTGTTTTCTTGCACCTCCTTGTCTTTTTTTGTTGTCGTTGTTGTTTTTTTTTTCCACAGGTAGCCTTTTGAAACCCTCCTTCACCTCGATGATGGTTGCTTGTTGCTTATGTAATGTGTCGGAACACTTGTGCAGCATTAGGGGAAGTCAGGCATGTCAGAACCATGCAAAATGTCCCTCTGTGCGCCCCATAGAGGTGGGACAGATGGCAGTCCTCATTCCCAGTCTTGTAAACTGCCTGTGACAGGAGATGGCAAGCACACAGTGGAATTAGACCGATGCCAACTTGGGCTTGACAGACAGCGGAGGACAGCCTCTTGCACCCACACCAGTGGGACTCCTACCACTCATCGTCCCAGTGTTGTGTGTGTATTGATTGCAGATTTGTGGAGGAGTCGCTACACACTGTGAATGTTTCGTTGCCTCGCTCCCACCTGTGATCCAGGTTGCGCCCCTCCGTAACAGAAAAGGCCGTCAGATTCTTACATTAGATCATTCATCACGACGTTAAAGAAGGTGACCCGGAGTTGTTGTCTAATTCACTCGTTAATCACCGCCGCGGCAGAGTTTCGAGCGCTGTCACTTTGTTCCCCTTAACAGCTCTCTGGGCAGAGTCCATTACTGAGTAAACAGACAGCGAAAGGTAGACGAAATGAATGAAGATGCCCAAACGCCGAACACCCAGAGGTGAGATCAAATGGCAGGCTGGCTGATGAAGAGCTATGTTTATGGCAGAYACTCTATTAAGAGGAAGTTCCTCCCTGCTGGCTCATAATGAACATTGTGAAATGGTTGTGCTCAACCTTTTTTCCTTGTACTGAATTACAGGTCATTTTCATCAAAATGTGCCCTAATTGCACTCAGCACTATAGAGAGAAGGGGGGGAAGGACTGGTAATGAAAAGAACGAGGTTTAGACTGATTTGGCAAGGTGACTATCTTATGGTAACATTAGCTGTGTTGATATGAATAAATCGTGACCATTATTTCCCTCTCTGTATGTTAATGAAAGCCAGTTTTGTCCTTGGAGGATTATATTTCTGGCCCAAACGCTCCTTCTTTTCTCTGTGTACATGGTAACGCCTCCTCCAGATGTCCCCCACCGCGGGAGGCTGAGAGGCACATGTGAGAAGCTTACCGCTAACCACACACACACACAAACACGCACACATTCACAATCACCTCTGGGGGGGTGGCCACCTCAGCTGACCTGTTACGAAATGCGGCTGTATGGGCTGCGGAGCAAATGTGTGTCGTTTCTGTCAAGATGAGAGTTAAATATTGCTGACAATAAAGGGCAGGCTTTGTGTGTGTGTGTGTTTGTGTTTTGTAGGGACAGGGAAAACATCTCAGGAAGGAAAGTGTTTTGGTAAATCACAGACAATGTACCATCTGCACACAGCGGGGTGTATGAGCGACACTGGACCACTGCTGTGAGGAACTATTGCATTGTTATTAAATGGCTGTTGCCTCTCTGGCAGCCATATTAAAGCCTCAGATCTTGTGCCTGATGCAAGGCAAAGAAGAGGAAAAATTCAAGAGGCGGGAAAAAATAACAACCCCAAACTAGTCGGGCCTTCTGGACTACACAACTGATTGGAAGACGGCGGTAAAACTTCCTAAAATTAAAGACCTAGCATTCCTCAAAGGCTTTTCTTGTTAGTGTTTTAAACTGGSATCATTTTATGTGAAGAAATGACTGAGTTGCACCCATGAAAATAACTTTATGCATCATCTCGTTTAATATCATGAGATGTCACATTCAGATGTGTTGTGAATGATTCAGCTACAGCTGCAGCATTTTTTTATTCTTAGGTATTTTTTTTAATTTATGAATTCATTCATTAACATAAACAAAATCAAATCTATATACAATAAAATCAAAACAAGTCAAACGGGAAAAAAGGAAGCAGAATGGAAAAGAAATTCTGGTTAAATCTGTCCCCCCAAATTAAATTCTAACAAAAAACAATATCACTTCCTTCCCAAAGGTCTCACACACGTATTATATATCATATTTGTTCAACATACTAGCCTTTATCATTTTCAGTTTAACATCRATCTCAAGATTTTCCTTGAAGTACTGGTTTCCTTGGTTCAAAATTGCTGTTTTACAAAAATCTCAATTCCTTTAAGGTTATAGCAACGCTGTCTCTTAACACGTTTTGATTGGATGTTTAAAAGTAGGGATGCACAATATATCGGCATTAACATCAGTATTGGCCGATATTGTTTAGAATATCTGTATTGGTCCAATAAGTAAAACTTGGCCGATAATAATGTCCGAAATTGATTTCCCACTTTTTAGCTTTGTGTTTCTGTTTTGGGAGGGGAAATGTTTGGTCAAATGGTATCCGTTTGATCATGATAGTGATAATGATGCTGCGCAGCCAGGAATAACTAAGTAGAGAGCCATGTCAGCGGTCTTGTCATTTTATTTTTTTTACAGTATCGAAAAAAGAAATAAGTATGTTTGTGCGAATATGTATATAAATAATTTGTGTGTTTGTGTAATATCAGTAAATATTGGTTACCGGCCATGATGCCAATAATAATATCGGATATCGATATCTGCTAAAATTTTCATTTTGATATATCCCTATTTAAAGGTAATATATTTTTATGAGCCTTATACATAACCTTTATAGAGCTAATTTAAGCTCAATATCTGTCAAACTTACCCAGATAAATCCATCTTTGTGTTTCCTACAGTCAGTTTACAGAAGTAAATATGGAAGCTACATGTTATCTGTAGTTGTTAAATCAGAGCTGATTATATAATTACCTGACATGCCTGTTCATTATATTTGAACCATCCTCTTGCTGGCTACTACGGTGCATCAAGTATTTATGGAACAGGAACGATGTGCTGGAAATCAAATATTGATCCAGTAACTTTGTGAAGTCTCAGTCATCCAGGACATGGACAATTAAAAGAAAAAAGACAAAGCGACTGGACTTCGGTTCTGTAGCTGAAGACCTGTGGAGCTACAATATTTAAACAGCATTACTTGAGGTTAGCATCATTTTTATTGTTACTTGGATGGATCTGCTCACACGTCACTGACGTAAAAGTTGGRTGAAATGCATCATGACCATTCAGACTGAGGTCGCTTTGAAAAATGTCAGATATATTTTGAAGATTTGAAAAGGCCTGGGTTGGATTTGAAAAAACTGGATTGCTCACATTCAGACTGTCAGGGAAAAAATACAGATATGTGAACGTAGCATAGGAAGGATGTGGAAAAAAGGGTAGATTTTCCTATTGAGGTTCACCTGCACTTTCTCKGTATCTTAAAACTCCTCTTCTTTACACTCATCATCTTTACTCAAGCAATTCTTCATCTCTCAAGATGTTCATCTGCAGAATGTATTTAATTCTCCTTCAGTAATTGGATGCGTCTCTCCTTTCGTGGCCGAGGAGTCTGGCGCTACTCCTTCGGTAGCGGCGTGTTGACTTATCGAGGCTACGTGCCCTTTGTGCACACCGAACTAACAGCAGACAGTTCATAGAATGCCGCTGAAGAGTAGGAGTTGATTAGCTCCTTATGCTTTCCCTCATCTTGTTTCTGCACGCTCAGGAAAATGAAACTCTTGAAATCGTGCACACTGCTAACACTTTAAATTTCCACGTGCCAGAGGTCATTGAAATTATGTAGAACTTGAACGTGTGGTTAGAAAATGAAGTCTAACCTTTGCCACAGTTTCTTTGTCTAACCTCTGCTTGTTATTTAGGTAGAAAGCTGCTTTTTTCCCTGATAAACTGTGGCCTTCGCTGTAATTGTTCAACCTTGTTTCTGTAAAAAGTCTTACCTAGCTTCCTGTTACACTCCTCTTCACTCAAAAACTAATGATAGACTAGACAAAATATCATCATTTAGACACAATATTTGCTGTTTGTGATGAACAGCTGTAGCAGTTTTTTTTAAAGACACCAGTCTGTGTCAGGTTTGTTTGCTGGAATTTCTTTGTTGCGTTTTGGACAGCACTCACTGCGAATGGGCCTGGGCGATTATGACAAAACAATCCCAGAATTTGGTGCCAAATGCCGCTCTGAAAGYAGAACTGGTTTGGTTTGGAGTGCAGCATGTTCAGGGAGCATCTGGTTGAGGAGATACAAGTTTATATTGAACTAGTTCTCGACTAAAACTCTCAATCTTTGACCAAATTAAAAAAAATTCCCCTGGAAAAAAAAAAGCCCTGTGTGCATGCAGAGTAGATGTTGTTTAAAGTGGAGTGTAGTAACTGACAGATCAGTGTTTCAGAAAGTCTTCTCCGTACTCCAGCTGCCGTCTGAGGGCTGATTTTGTGAATCTGTGCCCCATAAATATGTATGTGCGCTTGAACTCCTGACAAAAGTTTCCGAGGGCCTGATTTTTGGAGGCCGYCATCCTGCTTGATGGAACCTGACATTTTGAAAGGTCTGCGAGGAGGATTTGTTTGTGACAGCTTCAAATTACAGTGCCGCAGAGTGAAGGGGTGAAAGAGGAGTGGGGGGTGAGGTGTGGAAGGGAGTGGGGGTTGAGGAAAAAAATGGCTCCTGCTTATTTAAATGTCACTTCATCGAGGTGAATGTGTGAGCTCTTTTTTTATTCTCCAACCGTTACATGGGCATGTCTCACAATGGAAAAACATTGCTTGCCATATTTTTCTCTGTCTCCCTCAGCTTGGCTCAGGCTGTGATATTGGCAGAAGGCTTTAAGCCTTGTGTAGCTTTGCCAACATCTTGACAGTAACCACAAATCATTTAGCTGCTTGTTCTTTGTAGATATTGACTGAGGGACCATTAACTTTGGGTCCTATTTGGATTTGAGGCTTATTCTGGACTACTGCATATATGCAGGAGCATAAAGCACACAGTAATCTTCAGGTTCTCCCACTCGCCCCTGTAAGTGCAGGAACAAGGCTAAAGAGAGAAGAAATTGCTTTAAGTACAATCTGGGGGAGGAAGCAGACAGGGAAAATAACTGATAGGTGTGCTGCAATTTCTGTCCGTCCAAAGTGATTTCTCTTATGTAACAAGTTTCAGTAAAGGCTGTTATTTCACTTCAGCACTCGGCTCGCTTATAAATGCACAGGGGTCTCCGTCTTTCACAGACCTTAGGATAAAAATGAGATGACCAAAATACAACTTGTGTCTCTAAGTGATGATGTCAATCAAACCACGGTGCTGTGTTCAAACCATCAGAAAAGAGGACAAAGTCCAGAGGCTTTTACTTTGTTTCTTTGACAAATAACTGATGACAGTGTTGGATTTAGGACTCGCAAAGAAAGCCCTGTGCTACAGTCAAGTACCTTCATGTCCACGTCTCTTAATCTGTTTCAAACTTCTGCAGGTCTATATATTTATCCACTGCCACTGTAAGGCGAAGGCGGACAAAACAGCAAAATATCTGATCAATCAGAGGACAGATTTAATTAAAGTAGTCAGTGCATTTCAAGATGACTGCCACAACGTTTTATTCTAGATTAACCAAAATGACTACAATTCCGTTATTTCTCACCATATTATGACTGGTTTTCACGGCAAGATAATTATTCCAGTTTTTGACCTGATTTTGCCCAATCCAACAACCTTAAGGATGCTCTGATTATCATGATGGCTCCAAAGTTCTTGGGAGATATTCCTGCCGTGTGCGGTGTGTTAAGAGTGATCAAGTTGGCTTGGAAGGAACGTCGGGATTAGGCCTGTTGCGATAGACAATAAATCAATTAATTGCACGATAACTTTTTTTGAGGTCGGTAAAAAAAATGAGGTCGATAAGTTTCATTTTCCTGTTTGTTTACTTCGTCTCTCTCCCTCTCTGTGCTCCGCTGCACAGGAGCTCAGCTGACCCCTCCCCTCCTGTTTTCTTAGTGTGGGAGGAGTCAACTCTCGCTTTAGCGTGAGAGCTAGTAGCTAAAGAAATGTTTCAAAGCAGAACGCGGCTGCTGAAGTGTCGGGAGCACTAGAGCCTGAATTACGTTGCGGAGAGAGAGAGAGAGAGAGAGAGAGAGAGAGAGGAGAAGGGGTGGGGGCTGAAACTCCCCCAGACCCGCGACAAACTCGTCAAGACTTTACCTGACTTACCCTGCGTGGTTTTTAATTTACATTTTGTTGTTCTTTGTTTTTTTTTATTCAAGTGCATTTTTGTTAGAGACTGAGAGTCCACTTTGTTAAACATTCTTTTAAAAATTAAAGTTTATTGATTTATTACACTTACATATTACGCTTTTATAATTATTAGTTGTAAAACGGTCACCAGGCAATATTATCGCTTATCGCAATAATTTGTGAGACAATTAATCGCCCAGCAAAATTTGTTATCGTGACAGGCCTAGTCGGGATCGCTCTGATCTCAAATCGAGGGTATTCAACATGTTGAATTTTCTTGGCCCAGTATCCCAGCGTATGTGGTGTTCCCTGAGGACAAACGAGCTTGCAGCCTCTTGAATGTGACGTGTAGCAATCAGAAAGCAAGGTGAGGTAAACACAGAGGGGAATCCAGAATACAGAAGACAAAATGGACATCATGGACATATTTTCATTTAGCTTTTTTTCTGTTAAAATAATTCTCAAACTGTCACCATTTCTTCTTTCTCGTCTGCCATGTTTGTTTACTTTGAACTCACATTTGATCTCAAGATTTTGCTAAACGTCCCGTCTGACATCTGATGGTTTGTTAGTAAAATCAGTTAAGTGTGGTGTGCTTTTTCCGTGTGGCTGTCCACCACGACAATTTAAAAATCTTGCCATGTGAACCACGAGACCGGTCTCTGGAAATGCTAATGTATACTGGGGTGAATACACAAAAAATCCCCCATTTACGTAGAACCGCTGCAGTAATGGACCAGCTGGTCTAACTCAAGCATCACCAGTGACGTGTAAACGAGCAGGTGGATCGCAACCAAAATGTTGCAGYTTCACTGAAAGCCAGCTCCGTGTAAACAACAGGGCCTAAAACTGTGGCATGAAAGGTGGTGGATRATATGCATTCCTTCAAGGAGTTCCAGTCCTTTGMATAAGTTCAAATTAGAGGTGAAAGCTTCAAAGGACAGTAAATGTGACTTAGGTCAGCGATTCCCAACCAGAGGTACATGTACCCCTTGGGGTACACGAGCAAATTACAGGGGGTACACCAGTCTAAAAAGGTTGGGAACCACTGGCTTAGGTAACGCTTGAATTACACAACTTTCATGAAAACTGTTCACCCTTTTCTTCATGTTTCCATTTGACCCTCCAGCCGTGACACACTTGAAGTCTGAGCATTAAGGCTACATGTTGCCGAGCTGTTTCCAAACCTGCTTCAAGTCCACACAGCGCTAAACGAAAGACTTTTAATTTCTGCTAATGCAAAGAGAGCATCTGTTTTAGCCGAGGCATTGCCCATAATTAAACAGACACRTAGGAAAGAATGCTAGGGTTGCTCCCTTGATTAATGGAGCAATTATATAATCCATTACGCTGAATTATGAATGTGCTAATGATGAGCTCACGTCGGGGTAATGATTCCTGGAGTTTGCTTGTGTAAAATTAAAAAAAAAAAAAGTAGGGGAAGCGGTGAGGACTGTTAGTGTTTGCAGATGTTCTTCTAATCACTAGGAGGTAGGGCTAAGGAGGGAAGTCGTGTGCGATTTCCTGCCGAGAGTGGCAGCTCCATCATCACGGGTCATTGCTTCGTGTTGTAAAAAGAAGCCTCCCACTGTTTCTAATAAGACTCGATGTTSAAGATTTGAGAGTCTCCTGCTATGATTTACTTAATTTAGTACGAATTTAAATGAGTGTTTTTATGTCATTTCTGATGGCAATATTAATTACCCAATCAGAAGGCTAAAAGACAACTTAAAGGATGTCAGATGAGGATTTAGCTGTCATAATCTTCACAGCCGAAACCGTTGCTGCAGAGCAAAAAAAACAGCTCGAACGTCCGTCTGTTTCAGCAGATGTTGAGAAGTAGTTCGAATGTGAACAGTCTTTTCCTTTAAAGCGAGTAAGCAAACAGCACTTATCTGATTATCTCAGAAAGAAAAGTGTCTTCTTTGTATAAGAAGAATTTTTGCTCAGTCGTTTGGAACCTTCTCGAGGTAACAGCTTTCGAGAAAAGTGTACTTGGTGCAGTCGGATGAAAAAAAAAGCAACAATAAAAAATGTATTGCAGCTTTTAAAAGCTTGTAAACTAATTTTGTCTTTAGGTTTTATAAGGAACCAACTGCTAAGTGAAATGAAAATATCTTGTAAGTTTATTTTTTCATAAAGCAATAAAGATTTTCAACTGGTGGCGTGTGAAGAGCCTCAGAGCACTGATTGTTACCGTGGTCCAACATGCAAAGAMAAATACATCATAAAAATTTTTTATGTTGGGTTTAATATTATTAGTCTGATGTTGTTTTGCTAGTTTGTGTGTGTTCCAACTTTCTGTTTGTTATTGTAATGTCTTCTTTGACTATGTTCACGCTGTAGGCAAATGCAACTCAAACCGTTTTATCCTAAACTCCTTGCTTGATTTTTTTTTTTCAGGACAGTCTGAAAATGTCAAATCCAATTTATTATTTTTTTCCCCCAAATTCAACCCAGGCCTTTTCAGTATGTGTTACTAAATCGGGTACATACCCTATAAGTTTTTCAAAACAACCTCTCTTATTACGCTCATGACGCATTTCATTGAACTTTTACTTCAGTGAGGTTGAAGTAAGCAGATAATAATCATAATTCTAACATCGAGTCATGCTGTTTAAATCTTTTGTCAATGTCAAATTTATTTATATAGCACATTAAAACAACAAAAGCTGACCAAAATGCTTTACAGTTTAGTCAAGACTTGTATCAAAAGACACACAAATAATAGATACAAATGCAATACAGAAACACAATATAATATATAAAAACTCCACAATGGCCCTATGATTTTAGCAATGCAGAAAAACACAAAATTTACCAAAGTGGATCCAGTATAAAACATGGAATCTCACAGATCGTGTTCATTTGATGTATTTTAGCCGCTGCCTCTCCTTGTACCTGACGTTACTTAGAGTGTATTCATACCAGGAAAGTCCTTTGGTCCACTTGTTTGGTCCGMACCAAATAACAGACTTTATTTATTTCTTTGGTGCGGTTTGCATTCACATTGTTCTTATTGCAAGTGGACTATAATTTATAAACAAAGCAACACAGGTGACAGTCATTGCTCCCATTGGACAGAAATAACGGGGGTGGGACCGAGTACAGACCAGGAAATAAAGATGGTGTTAATACAACTGACTATTAAGAATATCAAGAGCAGCTCATTCAGTGGCAGTTTTGCGACGATATACTTGTAATTTTGGAATGGCTTTGTCAAATGTGTGCCACAACCTAAAGGAGACAAGATGCTCCACGTTCCCTGACCCACAGTGGCTCTTTTTTTGTAGCACAGTGTTAGCATTAGGAACACTGGAGAGCTAATGTTGCTCAGCTGTGGCCCGTGAAGTCCAAAAAGGCGCATGTTTCCTGTAGTTGGTTCGGTTCGAGACCAGTCTGTATTCACACAAGAAGCGAACCGCACCAGAGTTCGTTTGGAAGCGAACTGAACCCACCTCAGAAATGGGTCTCGGTCCGGTTGTTTGATCCGCACCAGGATCCACATGAGTGTATTCACTCCTACATAAAAGGTCTGGACCAATGGGGTAAATGAACTCTGGACCAAATGTCTCAGGTGTGAATACACCCTTGCTAACAAGCTCGCCGGGTGGGCATTCCCTCACCACATAGAAAAAAACGAAAAAAAGGTCAGCCATGGCACAGAGGCTTACTGAAACATCAACATCCTCCAGATTTAAGAATGCGAAGCTTAGAGCAAAGTTTAGGGCAGAACAATACCCCAGTGTTTTTTTAATTTTATTTTAAGAAATCTGGAGAACAACTTTTCTCTAAGTGAAATAACAGCCATTTCATTTAAAATTTTGTGTCTATTCATTTATTAAATTATTTTACTCCACATTTTACTTTAACTAAAAACACAAGTCCAGTTGCTTCATCTCGTTTTCTTTAAATTTTTTCATGTCCTGACTCAGAATCTACAGAAATATATGTCTCGGGCCTTATCAATACTAAACTTACTGGATCGATAATTTACTTCCAGCATGTTGCTCCTGCTCCAAAARTAAAATGGTGCACTGAAGCAGCTGGCCAGAGGCAGGTTCAAATGTAACTAAAGCACATCACATAAYTATTTAATCGGCTCTGATTGCACAACAACTTCAGAATCAACATGTTGCATCCATGTTTAGCTACCTCTGCAAACAGTGAGCTGAAAGTGACGTCTCATCATTTTTTACTCATGTGGATCGCATCAGTTCTATAGAGAGTTCATGATGGAGTCTGATGGATGTCGCACTTGTAATATAATGTGAACATCCATGCAAAACAAAACTGAACTAAGACCTGCCGTGTGATTGTAGCCTTTGTGTGTATTTCTCATGTTCTGTCCATATGAACTATTTTCTTGTCACACTGGTGGTTTTGCTGTTTTAACACGTAAGGAAAAAGGTAACAATAATGAAAATGCTAATTGCAGCTCAGCTTATCAAACCAATAAACGGTTAGCTTTTAGGAAGGTAAGGACACGTTGGATGATTTCAGGCCATCACCCTCATTGTTCACCTCCTCTCATCCCACTGAAATTGTAGTCGCCTTCGATTTATGCTGAGTCAGCTTCAKGTTTRAGCTGTATTTTTCACAACATCAGCATGCAGCTCTGACAAACCAGGACCCAAGAGGACTCTGTGTGCGAGTGTGTGCGTGYGAAAGAAAGACGGAAAGTGAGAGACGGCGATGCTCGTCTCCACTCAGTTGGAGGTGTGTGTGTGTGTCATCTCCCGAGCACAGCACCAGCTTGGCCCACTTCTGCCTGACCGACTAGACTCTACGGCTCATCTGGGCTGTTCCCTCTTGTCTCTTTTGCTTAATTTGCTCTCTTCCTACACTTCCTTCCCCAGACTCCCTGTGTGGGGTCCAGTCCTCGTGCGTCKTTGAGGGAGTGAGAACAGAACAGCTCAAGCTCACAGAGCTGGAGAACGTTCCAGGTGAATCATAAAGAGGGTCACAGCCGGYACCTCTGCTGAATCAGATGAGACCACCCAAACGTGGATGGAGTTCCACGCCAGTGCAAACACCCATACACATCTAGGTCAGACAGTGAATGGGAAGAAAGGAGAGTCTCTTACTCCGATCATGACAGTGTGGTTCTCATAGAGCTGTGGCGTTCAGTGTGGTCTCCTCACTAATCTGGGTCTAAACACACTGATAGATGTTTAGCTGGGACATTGGAGAACATTCAGTCTTTGTTTTACAGACTTTTATTGCAACAAGTGAGCATCTCGATGAAACCAACTTCTATCCTCTGATGTAATTGCAGTTTTTGTCAGTTTTGATCCAACATATGATGAACACGGATAAAAATGCATGAGAAAAAATAGCAAATGTGAACATCTAAATRGAACGCTTTGGTTAGTTTAGGGATGCCTTTTGGTCTTTTTTTTTTAGTTTGACATTTTTAAAACTGCATCACATAAATGTCAAGGTTTATGCTGCAACTTTCAGCATAGCACACTCATCTCATGTTTACCTCATGTCTCATCTCATTTTTTTAGCTCATCAGTATATCTTGTTTAATCTAATTTCATTTTCTCGTCTTGTATCCCATGTCCTTGTTTAATCTCATATTTACATCACTCATCTCATAATATCTTGTGTTGTTTAATTTCATGTCATGACCTCATTATATTTCAAGATCTCATCTAATTWTAGCTCATCTCATTATCTCTTTTCATATCCCATGTCATTATTTAATGTAATGTTACATCTCCAGAACTTCCATCTTAAATATTATATTTAATTATTAATTACATATTCTGTTTAATTTTATCTCATCTCATTATAATTCATGTTGTTTTGTCTCATACCCATCTCATTAGCTCATTATATTTTAAGGCACAACTCATCTCATCATTTCTTATCTCACATTTCATCAATTTGAGCTCGTCTCAGTATATCTAATTTATTTCTCATCTCATATCCTACGTCATTATTTATTCTCATGTTTAATATCACACCTCACCATTTTATTTGTAAATATTATATGTAAATATTGATAATATCTCATTTAATTTTGTCATATAATCTCAATATTTCTCATGATGGTTTCTCATTCACCCATCTCATTAGCTCATTATGTTCAAGACAAATATCTCATATCTGACCTCATATCTCATCTAATTTCAGCCCATCTCATTATCTTATTTAATTTAATCATCTCATATTCTGTCATCATTAAATCTAATATATATCACCAGAATTTTCATCTTAAGTATTATATTTAAATACTACATTTTATATTTTTCATGTCATGTTATCTCATGACATTATATCTCATTTCAGTTTCATGTCTTATATTCCAAGTCTAACCTTATATTCAATATAAAATCTTCCCTAAATTTTGATCTCATTACATTTAATTAGTCATTACTTATCTTTTATTTTGGTTTCTTCTAATATCTTATGTTGTTTTAACTCATTTATTAGCTTATTATATATCAGCACATTACATCTTATCTCATCGCATCTAATTTCATATCTCTATTTTTATCTTATCATATCTCAACTCATTATYTCAATTCATTTTTGCATATTATACCATATCTCATCTGATAAAGAATATAACATCTGACATAAGTTTCTCACCTTGTTAAATGTAATCGTCTTATCTCCTCTTATTCATTTTATTATCTCWTCTCATTATTTAATGCCTAAATATCCCATCTCACCATGCTGAATCTCATATTTCATCTAATCTAAGTCAAGTAATGCATAAATGTTT
>NW_013952441.1:1111582-1123359 GCF_001266775.1 Austrofundulus limnaeus | reverse complement strand
ATAAGTGGCATTAATTAGGTCTTTAAAAGTCTTAAATTTTACTTACCTTAAGCTGTAGGAACCCTGGATGAGCTGATGATATCAGGATGATCCAGGTATCAAAATGTAGCTTTTAAACCAGGAATCTGAAAAATGTAATTAGGTCATTTTGACCAAATTTGACTTAATCCTCATGTCGATATGATGGGTCACATATTCCCATGGAATTTAGGGRTTGAAAKGACAAATTATCTTTTAAAACAGCATGGGTTTTATGAGGGGGTCCCTGGAATTATTTTCGCCATTGTAAGGGGTCCCCAGACCCAAAAGGTTTGAGAACCCCTGTTCTAGTCACATGACCAATTTAGTGCTAAAGATTTGCTCTTCATAAAAATCTGTCCCAAATTGTGCCAAAATTACAGACTTTAGGCTATACATAAAATTTTAAACTGTGTTGATAGATAAATAAATTACAGAACTTTTTAAAAAAAATTGTCATATATGACGTGGAGAGGAGCACCGAGTGGACTGACTGGAGCAATCTCCAGTCGGTCGGCCTGGTGGCATTAATCATATTAATTGTCAAGTACCAAAAAATAATAGATTAAAGTTTTTCTGACAATTATTGCACACGATATGATTATGCCCAACCCTAATTGACAGTGAACACATTTGGACATTATAGTAACAAGTATTAGATTTGTTGCACAACCTTACGAGTGGTTGTGGCATCAGCAAGCAGCTCCGCATCACAGGGTTGGCGTTAGGAGACAGCGTCATCTCCTGTGATGGAGATGGACACATCATCGTTATTCTTTGCTTGTGTGTATATGTATCACGTGCTTCCATCCTCACTTCTCTGGACAAAAACCATCGCTCCAGGCAGCAGTGGGTTCATTATACCTTTATCTGCCTCAGGCCTCAGTCCATTTGCTGGGCGGCGAGTGTGACAGAACCCTTTCACAGGGTCATCCTCGCCTGCTTGAAGGCTGGTCAGCCAAGACACTGCCTCCTCTTCACCCTTCAAAACGATGTATTTGACTTTAATCTCGATTTGGAGCCGGATGTATTGTAAAACAGTATATGATTTGCTCAGCTCCACATCCTAATACCCTTCACGGCTGATGTACAGATGGAAAGATTAATTTAGCGTTTGCTCTGCTGCAATGCAATAAAAAACAGTGAGTATTCCTTGTAAGTATAACTCAACAAACAACATAAATCATGTCTAATGAGGTATCTGTCAGTCAGTTCAAGACACACACTCAGTCTTTGCTGGATGGTGTTCAGGCACTCCTTCATATCTCAGCGCTGGAGGAGTTAATCCAACAGAAGTGAGTGTGTCGCCCAACTATATTCCCCAGGCCTTTCCCACTCATCCATCACCCGAAGTAGACGGCCAGCTTATTTTCTCTGCATATTAAAAAAATTGCCTGAAGAGGTGGCAGGCAGGGCCTCGGGAGGATGCAGACAGCAGGGAGAAAAAAAGATGAGTGCAAAGACAGACTGGAGGGGAGATCGGGGGTGGGGTTTTCTTGCCGTCTTTTAAAAGTATATGATTACCTAAATACATCCTGTATTTGTGTCAGGTTTGAAAGACAGACTGACTGATGTTTGGAGCTTTCTCAAACAGGGGGATGTGAAGGAGGGGGTAGAGGTGGGGGAGTGAGACAAGGATAGAGAACTCCTTGCTTCTGCCTGTAAAGGAAAGACATCTTTATATATATCCACACATGCTAGCCGAAGCCCTTGGAGTTGTTGTGTGGCAACGACTACGTAAAATGAGCTGGTTAAAGGCCTTGCTGTGGTTGTGCCTGAGGATAGATTAGCTTCCTGATATCTCCAGAGATCAACGGGGCAGTAGATGTTTTTTCCCACTCAAAGCAAATTGGGCTTCTCTTTCTCACTGCAGGTGGGCCGAATACCACTGGATGTAAAGTCTCATGGCTTTCTCACTCTGATGTGCTTGTTAGCTTCTGTAAATGTTGGATTTCTCAGTGATTTTCTCCTCTCCTTTTGACTTAGTTATCTTTATCTYCCCCATCTGTAATGGGCTATGTGTTGCTGGAGCATTCAACAATATACAGTATAGTTGTTTACTTTTTCTTATTTTACTAACAGAATTTTGATAAAAAAAACTTACCCTCTCTTCTGACAATTAAATAAAAAACAGAATATGATTCTTATATGTTGATTCATATCTAGTTAAAAGGGAAATATCATGCAAAATCCACTTTTTTTAGCTGTTTAATGCATTTTGTTGTGTACTTAGTCTCGAGTGCCAGAGATTTGATTTTAGTTTCTCCTGGTGCTGCATAGATTTCTTTATATTCTGTTTGGATCATATTTTTTTAAACCTGTTCAGTTTTTTTCTCTATTGTCTAGGATGTTTTCTGAACAACTGTATAATGCCACAGTATTTGTGACAGATTTTCTAAAAAAGGGCTGATCTTACAAACTACTATTTGGTTGTCTTCCTTCTCCTCTGGTTCTGGGTCAAACTCTGGCTCCAACATGTAAGGCTGGATGGACAAGTCTTCCTTTGTTGACATTTTTAAATTAATTTGTATATAAAAAGTTTCTACATTGCTATATAGTCGCATCTCTATCAATTGGCTGTCCATTTTATTGGGATGAAAATGGACCACTCTGCAAGCTGGAAGTGGGCGGGGTGTGAGGTGCCTCATTTGCATTTAAAGAYACYGCAGAAAAACAAGTTTGTTTATATTTTAGTATCCCCATTAGTCTCCACCACAGCAGGGATTACTTTTYCTGGGGTCCGATATAAAAACATGTTAAAACAAATCAATTTATACAACCCAAAACACAACACAGACCAGTTGAGTTGCGCTCAGACRCACGTCAGAAAAGGAGTGAAAGAGGGGCTTGTGGAGCTACAATAAGAAGGAATTCAGACCAAAGCATTGCAGTTCCACTTTATATAGACCCCAACTGAATGATTTAAATGTTTAAAATCATGACGTCTCCTTAATTAAATACCTAATATTAATTTTTTTAAGGAATCAAAGTCACTGCTATCAAAGGTGTTGGCGAAGGTGTCCATCTTCTCAGTCTCCGTTTCGCTAATATTTGGTTTTGCCCAGCACCCACAGAACCGAATGAGCCGATTAAAGTTTAACAAATCTGATCTGAAAATTAACTACAATTATTGCTTGTTGTTTGCTGACTTTAAGACRTTTGTTTGTGTGCTGGACAAAAATTTTCTGTAACAACATCAGGTAATTGGGGAGAAACATCAAAATGAATTCAGATTTACCTAATTAAAACTCGTAGCCACATCCAGGGGAACCATGGCAGAAAAACCCACTACGCTTCAACAAGGATTGACTTTTATTACCTCATGCAGAAATATTTATTATTCAGCCAGCACAGTTTTTCACCAAAACCCTTCTGCCTTGCATCAGTGACACCGTCTGTCCTTGTTGTTTTCATAAGCCAGGATACTTGTCTTATTATTATTATTTTTTTTTCTTAACCAAAGTCACCCGATACTTTTAATTTTGCAGCATGACAGCTTTTATCATGGAGTCTGTTTCTTAGCACCTCCGTTCCCACGAGGCCGCTGGATCCTTGCTTTCATTAAAATTGTTTGGAGAGTCTTTCAGCTTTGGTGCCTCATAAAACAAACTGCCATGATGAAAACTAACGAAAAAACAAAACAACCCCCCCCCCACACACACACACAAAACCCAACGCTGCTCTTCTGTTTTATTAGTACATGCATACAGAGGCAGACTCAAATGCACAACAAAATGCTGTTTGTTGAGGTTCTAATGAGTCCCAGTAGCAGTGAGGTCCCCCCCCCACCCCTCCTAATTTGACATGCTTCAATTGGGCTGGGTCCCTCGCTCTCCACAGGCCTGAAATCCTCCACGCAGAGGCCTAATGAATCTTCTCAACGTACGCAAACAAAGGACAAACAATGCAAGCAGGAAACGCTCGCTTCGCTTGCGCTTGTAATTGTCCTAAACGTGTCAATCAATCACTGCATCTCGCTTGAATCTCTTCTTTTCATGGAGGCTAAAGTTAATATTCGCTCTCGCTAGAATGAATTGGTCCTGAGAATGCTGCGTTATTACCTTCATGTGTTGGTTTGTGTTTACAAGTCCCCCTTTCAATTTGCTCCAGCAGAGTTGGAGCATTCGCCCCTCTGCTCTCTGCTCAGGAAGGTGACACGAGGAACAATGACTCGTGCCTGGCCGGTCTCCGAGGGCTCTCCACGCCGAGGTTTAACAATAATTGAATCGGGGCTTTTGGTGCCCACAGAAGACGGTGTGAGCAAATTGTCTCGGATAGTTTATAGGGTAATAAACTCCCTCCACACCAACACCTGCCAGCTGCGCTTAGCTTTGACCAAAACAGTCCATTTAATACCTCCCGCCGTGCACCTGCAGCCCACCAGTAACTGTCGGTGCTCAGCTCTATCACGCCGATCAGATCTGGATCTCTGTGCCTGCCTGCCTGCTGGATGCTCCTGAAAGTTGTGATTGGGGTAATTAAAATCCTGACACAATTAGCCCTGCATGATTGACCTTGTTTGTGGRTTAAGATGTTGTATCTTAGGCCAAAATGCAATTACAGCCGTTTTCTCTTATCTAATCTTCTCGTCTGCTTACCTCAGCCAGAGCCAAGAGGTCCCTCACGTAAATACTCAAGAGTGATTTTTCCTGCTTTGTCCTTTCGTCTTTTCACTGGAGCTTATATCTTTATTGAAACGTGAAAAACGTTTCACTGCTATTGAGATAAATTAACATCTTCTGTGAGATGACTTTTACTGAAGCTGAAACTAGGTTGTTTAAGCTCAAACAAGCAGAAGAGAATTAAAATGAGCAAAACCATGGATAAAAGCTAAACTGTAGTGCAGAACAAAAATGAGCAAAACAAACTAAAAGAAAAAAATGGCTTGAGAAAACACAAATAGAGCTACTTTGCTAAAGCCGATTTCAGATAACTGTTAAAAGCGAGTTCTATATGATAGCCAGATGGAAACCAATCCAGTTCTCAGACTCCAGCATTTATTTACAGAAACGTAAAATTTATTAATTTAATCCTCCCTTTGGCTCGGAGTTTCACAAATGGCAATTGGCATCGTTCATCATAACACAGTAACATTTAACAGTGTCCCCAAAACTGAGTCACACCCCCCGGAAATGACATCACTGAATGAGGGGACATGACCTCACCAATCAGGTGACCCAGTTCTCAATCAAGAAAGTCCTGAAATCTCAAATGTAGAAGACATTGGCTGTGTCTCAATCCGGGAGCTGCATCTTCATGAGTGCGCATTTGCATGCGGCCCACAAACTCTTGAAAACCGTGGATGCATCCGAGTATCCTCACCGGCCGAGGATATCCCAGGATTCAATGCCTGGACAGCAAAACTAAACAGAGAAACGAAGATGGTTGAGATTTTATTTTTTTAACGAATTGGCGTAGTTTGGAAATTCATCCTGGACCAAATAATTTGTTTTTAAAAGTAAGTTTATCAACTTCAATCCATCCACCCACCCATTATCTTCTGCTTTATCCTAAGTCGGGTAGCGGGGGCAGCAGCTTGAGCAGGGAAGCCCAGACCTCTTTTTCCCCAGCCACCTCTTCCAGCTCTTCTGGGAGGACTCAGAGGCGTTCCCAGGCCAGCCGAGAGACATAGTCTCTCCAGCATTTCCTGGGTCTTCCTTGGGGTCTCCTCCCAGTTGGACATGCCTGAAGCACCTTCAGGGAAACATCCAGGAGGCATCCTTACCAGATGTCCGAGCCACCTCAACTAGCTCCTCTYGATGTGGAGGAGCAGCGGCTCTACTGGATAACTGAACTTCTCACCCTCTCTCTAAGGGAGAGTTCAGCTACCCTGCAGAGAAAACTCATTTTGACCGCTAGTATGCGTGATCTTGCTCTTTTGGTCACTACCCAAAGTTCGCGACCATAGGTGAGGGTAGGAACGTAGGGTGATTGGTAAACAGAGAGCTTTGACTTACAGCTCAGCTCCCTCAGCTCAGTTTAGCAACTTGGCTGAGGAAATTCATGCTGCAGTAAGATGTTTAATAAAAAGAATTCAATTACAAATACTGATACTGGAGCTAAACACGAATTATTAATGTTTTTTTTTTATTTATGTGTAACGTTTTAACTGTGAAGTTATTCTTCCAGTGAAGACATGTAAATACACGTCTCGATGCATTTTCAGTCTGATATGGAACTGAACACAGGGTAGCACGTGCTCACGCAAACTTACATCAAGCGAAGGCTAGACCGTCTCATTTCACGGCAGTGTTTTATCAGCCTATCCAAACTGGGAAGGGCATGGCCCATCTGGGCCAGGTGGGCTACATGCTCAGGGGCACACAGCCATTATGTGTCTGTTAGTGTTGTATCAGTGCGAGGCGTGTAGCTAGATAATCTCTCAAGAATTAGTTGTTCTCACAATTCTGATTGCACATTGTTTCTAAAATATTTTAAACACTTCAAGCATAAATATGTACATGAATTGCATTTAAGACTCAATATAAATCAATATATTTCTTACACAAAACGTTTTTGAAGGAATTTAAGAGATATTTGTGTTTTTCTACAAGGACATTTTTGTAAATAAAGTAAAAAAAATTGAGAAGTCTACAAATTACAAATACTAAAAGTGATAGCATTCAATTCCTGACCAAGACAAATGTTTTTTTTGTGATCAAAGTATTTTTTATTATTTTTCAACATAAGCACAACAAAAAACAAACAACAAACTAACAAAAACACAAACACCGGAAATCCCACCCCTTCCTATACCGGATCTACTGAACAACAAAAATCGATCTTGTTTTAATACAAGTGATACAATAAAAAGATTTGTGTACAATGAAACAATATTTAACCTTTACACAAAGTTATCTGCCGAAATTTTTTCTACATAAGATAAAAATGGCTGCCAAATGTCAAAAAATTTGTTTACAGATCCCCTAACAGTATATCTAATCTTCTCTAAATGAATGTAAGACATAACTTCTCTTAACCAATGAAGGCAAATGTTTTTGTTAAAGCATAAAATTTGCAGAAGTAGTTTGACTTAAAAATACAGTTGGGAAAAGCTATGTACAGGAAAACAATAATGTTCATGCTGATCACTTCTGCAGCTTAAAAGAACAAATACTTTCACTATTTTTTTCCTGCGTTCTGTATTATTTGGTGATTAATGGGAGTCAGCAGGTTTTGGGCTCTGTAGTCTCATTACATTTAGAGAGAAGGGATGAAGAACCCCCTCAAAAATAAATAAAATAATTGAAAGCATGTGATAGTTAGGACAGGAGCCTGGGCAAGGGCAGAATAAATCAGACGTCTGTTTGACAGCTTTATAGCACTGTGGAGGGAGAAGTGGTTGACTTTAATGGGTGGAGATAGAAATGTTGAGTTACTTTTTTATTTTTTCTCTCTTCCTCACTGCTACACACACACACCCATCCAACCCCCTTCCCTCTGATCAGCTTATACACACACAGCCCCCTCACCCCTGAACTACATAGCACAGCTTGATATATAGAGTTAATTCATCCCGTTCTGTGCAATAATTCATGCATTCAGTGTCTTGCAGACACAGCACGGGGTGGAATTGTTAATTTTCTGTGCTGAAATTGCAGACCCCCTCCTCCTCCTCCCTCCCAACACATACACACCTCTGGCCTGGCTGTCGCCTCCTCCACAAGCTGATTCCACTAACCAACGCCAAATCTAAACCTATTATTTCACCTTATCGTTAAACCGGACTCTCATCTCCTGACCCCGAGCCCTGCGGTCCCATCCTGCCCTCACCCCCCTCCCATCCTCAAGTTCGCAAAGGTCATCCCCACAAGGGGCCACCCCCACTCTCCCTCTCTCTTCCCCCCCCTGCTTTTATAATTGGTAGAGAAATCCTGGCTAGAGACCAACCAGTGAAGTGGCTTCTGCAGGGTCGATGGGGCCCTGCACTCCAGGCTCTTATTTAATCCGGGGAAGACCTCTGTGTGTGGTGAGTGATATTGTTACATGCTTATGAGAGCAGATGGATGGGACCACACCTTAACCTCGGAGGAGGACATTGACACAAAAGTGACAGAGATAAGGGACTTTAATTACAGAATATTTACAATATTGAATAAGCTGTCATATATTTTCTGATTGTTATTACATCTATAAATGGAAACCCTGTCCAACACAAGTACATCAGTGAACGAGAYGAGTCTGTTAGCTTTATATGTTTTAGGGTGTAATTACACCAACCCTGTTTAGTCCGCTTTAATCTAACTTCATTTGGGGAGGTGTGAATGCATAATTGAACTCTGATGTGGACCATAGGGCTGGGGGATATGGCAAAAAAATGATCACGATAATTTTTTTGCATATCGTCCAATCTCAATTAAAATCACTATTTAAAAAAAACTGAATAGGATCTAAGCTCATTACTTTTGTTATGAAAGGAACTGACTCTGAAGTGAACTCTGGTGCGGCTTGAATTAGAGGTCGCACCGATAGCACCCCTAAAGATCTGGCCCATCTTTAAAAGGTCTGACCTGCCGATTCCAATTTTGCCCAATACCGATTAAATAAATATGTGTCACTGTCAGGTGTTATGAGGTCACAATACATCTTTAATGTTCCAATCTTATTTTAATGACAAACATTGAATAATACCCTCAAAACAATACAGACTTGTTTTAATTGGACATTAGGTAGTGCTCACAGCAGAGCAAAAGGGAATAGTGACTAATTTTCAGACCTTTGTGGAGGTAAATGAGAAGCTGATATTTTCCACAGGTCTTACAGGGGTTGGACAATGAAACTGAAACACCGGTCATTTTAGTGTGGGAGTTTTTTTGGCTAAATTGGACCAGCCTGGTGGCCAATCTTCATTAATTGCACATTGAACCAGTAAGAGCAGAGTGTGAAGGTTCAATTAGCAGGGTAAGAGCACAGTTTGGCTCAAAATATTGCAATGAACACAACATTATTGGTGACAAACCAGAGTTCAAAAGAGGACATATTGTTGGTGCACATCTTGCTGGTGCATCTGTGACCAAGACAGCAAGTCTTTGGGATGTATCAAGAGCCACGGTATGCAGGGTAATGTCAGCATACTATCAAGAAGGACGAACCACATCCAACAGGATAAACTGTGGACACAAGAGGAAGCTGTCTGAAAGGGATGTTATGGTCTAAAACCAGATGTTTCAGTTTCATTGTCTAACCCCTGTATCTAGTTATTGGCCAATCTCGGATCTCCCAAAATTAAGGAAATTGGTGCCACTGGCATCACTAAGTTTGAATGCATATGTGAAGGCTAAGTTCACCGAAGGCCACTTCAAAAACAATGCTGTTGAATGTGAGTGTGTTGTGTGATGTTAGATTATTGCTTTAATTAGGTGTTATTACGAATGTATGCGTAAGGTGTTGTTATTGAGTTATAATACCCAGTGCACACCATCTCATACAGAGCCGTCTCACTCGCCTTGTGTGAAAAACAACATTCTCCGTGGTCTTYTGCCTCATCTTCCACTCATGCTGAGCCCATTGTTGAAGAGTGTTTGTTTCGCACCCAAAAACAAAAGAGAAATCCTGCAATCGTTAAAATGTGATGTCACTCCATTTTTTTTTACATTTTGGAAGAAAGAAGTTGTGAAGAGTCTTCTTTAGAGGTTTTTGTGTTGTTTCCTTCAGTGGTTCTTGGTGCAGTGTCACCACAGGTTGAACAGGTTGCTCATAGGTTTGGTTCATTTGATACAGTGCAGTGTGAAAGTGGACTGCAGCAGCTCAAAATGTAACAAATTTTGCAGTTTTGGTCCCCGATAGGAAACTATGTGAAAACACCCTTTGATAGTTTAATCAAATTAAGCTCACTGACTGAGTTGTAGCCATTTTTGTGTTTATTGTTTATTAGCTGTGGTGGCCTTCTTCAATTGGGTTGATTCCAAATGTTAATGAGTTGTAGATGTACATTCAGTGTTTCAGTGATAATTAGATATTTATTTATACAGTGTTTATTTAATGTTAACCCTGTTTTGCTTTTTAGGCAACAATGTTGCAATTGTTAAGGATGACTTTGGGCCGCAGAATTATAGCATATTAGCTTTAAAGTTTATCGTTATAGCCATTTTGTGTTGGTGTGGATTAGGTGTGGCAGCCATCTTGAGTTGGATTTAGTTAAAAACTTTAGGTTTGGGTTTCATTGTTACAACTTTATTAGAAGCAACTGGAATTTTAATCACGACTCATATGGAAATCTCTAATTAACTTGAATCTGATACAAAGACAGACACACACACACACACACACACCCCTTGTGTGTTTGTAAATTACTGTTAAGAGACATGGCAACACTTGGGACACTCTGCTTTATTTTCAGCAGGTCTGAGCAGTGCCAGCATTAGACTTCTGCATTGTTTCACAAGCCTTGGCTCAGACCAGCCATCCAAACATAAACCGTCGAAAGCATTTTCCCTCAGGCCTCTAACGTAACATAGAATAAAGTTGAAACCATCACCTCAGCTCCAACATGGAAGCTCTCTCAAGCAGGAGTTAGCAGAGAGCGAAAAAAACACAATAACAAAAAAAGTTCTCAGCAAGGTCCTGGCAGAGTTGCAAAGCACATTGTTTTAATTTATTTTATTTCAGTTGGCGAGCTAGAGGTGAGTTCAGTTTTCCTTCTTTTTTTGTGTGTTTTTTGTTTTCGCTGTGGGAGGAAAAAAAAAGGAGGTCACATTTTGTTGGCAGGGCTGCGGGAGTGCACTGATAGGGAGTGTGAGGGCTTTGTGTCAGGAGACATTTTGTGGCAGGCAGGGGGAGAAACCGAGCGCAGTGACAAGGGCTTTTCTCTTCTTAAAAAGGCGTGTCGACCCCCGTGACCTGGTGAGTTGAAATGGAGGCCATCGCAAATCCTCTCTCCTAATTGAGGGGCTAAAAATCTCTGAGTGCAGCTGTTTTTGTTGTTACGTAAAGAAATTAGCCAGCAATCAAAAACATGATAAAATGAGCATAAATTCATAGATACAATTTGAGAGTTTGGCGATTGTATCWTGAATGACAGTTGCTGCTTCTCAGGCATCACAGCTGACCTAAAGCCTTAGGCAGTCAGTGGGTCTTTAATGTGAATACAATCCCATGATTCATCCTTTTTCATGGCACTTCCTCCCCCCTTGTATGGGGCAATGTACTGTCGGTGTCCGGAGATCTCATTGAGCTCTCTGCAGTTTGGTAAATGCACATCCTTATAGTCGTTTCACGTGCTCTCAATGACTTGATGGGTTTAGGTTGCCTGTTTAGTGGACCTCTGATATCACACAGCACTCACTGCAGTTTTTAGATGAAGCTTTTGACGTGCTGATGCTCTTTTAATGTATAGATTCTAGATGAAATTGACTCTTGATTTGTCTTTAAGAGAAGACATTTGGCAGTTTAGAAATAAAATATAGTAAAGCCTCCTATCTATGAGTGTGTGTTTGTGTGTAACAACCTAAAAGAACTATTAAGCAGGTAAATTATTGGTTCCATCGTTTAATATGCCATAACTTTCTCTGTTTTCAGCTTCACAGACGTGACAGTTTTGTTCATATTAGTGCTGTACCAAACGATTATTTTCTAATCGATTAATCTAACGATTATTTTTTTCGATTAATCGATTATTCTAACAACAAATCTATAAGTTATTCTGATGTGAGTGCACTGGATATTTAAAATGTTTTCATCAAATTAATAAGAACAGTTCTTTAATATTGTAATATTTTCTGTGATAGTTTTTTCATGGACACAAAATATGCACTCTAGAG
>NW_013952441.1:1109583-1110382 GCF_001266775.1 Austrofundulus limnaeus | reverse complement strand
GTCTGATGGGGGAACGTGGCTCGACCTAACACCGGTCTCTGTTTAATGGTGGATGAAATAAAGACAGTGGTGGTACTTTATTTACTTTGAGCAAGTGAACGTCGTGCTCATAAGATAATTAATCCACCAGATAATCCAGAGGCGGTCTGTTTGGTAAATTTTACTCCAGGAGCTGCGAGGCTTGTTTTCAAGCTTCAGACTGAACTGAAGCAGCGGCTGCTGACGTCATTCACTCTTGCGCAATGCTGCGTTCAGGACAAGCATGAAAAACTCACCACTCTTATGCCAATACGGTCGCAATGATGCATTTAGGTACCAAAATGGAATTGCATGAACATTCACGTGGTGTTTATGTAATACAGCGAATCGATAATAAAAAATCTGCGTCGACAAATTTACATAATCGACGTCATCGATTATTTCAACTAATCGGTGCAGCCCTAGTTCATATGCTTTGTTTTTCATCAGTATACGACTAAATATGAAACCGTTGGTCAAAAAAACCTTAGTTAGACTGATGTCAAAATATTTGGTATTAGCATCGGCCTTAAATAAACCAATATATGTCGATCTCAACTTACATCAGTAGAAAACTTTTAAATTGTGGCCACCACTAAACCAGGTGCAGCTTTCTTCAGTTCCTAACAAGAGAAAGTGAGGACACTTGGTCTAGTTTTATACAATCTGTAGTTTATTACAAAACATTTATCAGCAATTCTTTCATTAAGGAATTTGCTTGTTGAATTGCGTATCTAAAGTTATAAAGTTAATGCACCAGTTAGTTTAATTAGATGCACAA
>NW_013952441.1:1094882-1108717 GCF_001266775.1 Austrofundulus limnaeus | reverse complement strand
ATGAATAAATACGGTAATAATAATCAATATTTGCACACTGTATTTATTCATGTATAATACTAGAAATTTAACCCTAAAAATCATCCATAAAGTAGAGGGGTTGTATTATACACGGGTTATTGGTGATTAGATTTTTTTATGCCTTTTAAGCTTAAAAATGATGATCCTATTATACTTGAGATCGTATTATACATGAATAAATACGGTAATAATAATCAATATTTGCATTGATTATTATTGGAGTATTGTTAGTTTATTTTGAAACCCTTATTTGTATGCATTTTGGCTCTAATTGGGTCATAAATACATGTGTGTACCTCAGTATTTTGCAGTAGTGCCAATATTAATATTCTATGAGGGTTTAAGTCTGGTGTAAATTTGTTTTCCTCCTGCTCAGAGAATAGTAATACCAACAGAAACGCAGCACGGAAATCACATTTGTTTGAGAAAATTGCCACATGACAGCTGCATGTTTGATGATCTCCAGAAAACACTTACTGAAAGTTTTTTTTAAAAGTCTCAGTCTAGCTGTTAAATACATACTGCCAGATTTCTCCCACAGAGTCGTGCTCCATCTTTGGAAAGATGGGACTCTTCACACTCTAATCAATTCTGTTAGAGCAGCATTATCTGGGGGGAATGCCACCGAAGCTGCAATGTACAATAACTCAATGCAGGCGTTTGAGAAGTGTGTGAGTTTGATCCTGCGCCAGGGTGATGAATAGCTGTTTTTACTCTTTTGTTGCCTATCAGCACTTTTATTCCGCAGTTAATCCACCAGGCCATGCGAACCTCCCCTGCTGTAATTTTTCACCTTGCAGTGCAAGATTGTGTATTTGTGTGTGTGTTTACACATCTTGCAGTTGATTGTTGGGCTCCTGCTATCTGCCCCTTCCTGCTGGCATTGGAGCCTGATTTAGAGCTTGTGTGTGTGTGTGACTGCATGGCTGTGTGTGTGCGTGTGTGCATGTGCGTTGATAGAATTGACATCTTGTGAAAAGTTAGTGAGGAGTGGGAGCCATATATAACATATCAACAGGCCCTGGTGAGGGGAAAGGCTTGTTACCGCGGTGTGTCAGGTGTTAAAAGGATTGTCATGTTGTTGCAGACAATGCAGCTTAGCSTCCTGATTTACTACACCCGTGGAGGTGAAGGTCTCTACTTCAGCTGAAACCAAGTTCACACTGTGACAGTTTGTTCTGAAAGCTACTTTTTTTCCATCGTATTTTGGTCAACGGAAAATGTTTTGTTTCCTTTTCAGTAGAGCTGCAYGATTTATCATTTGAGCATCGTCATCTCAATGTACATGTGCGAAGTCGTCACATTGCAGGTCAATGGCAAATAAAATCAACATGTTATCTAGTGACTGCATGAAACTGTGTGTTACGGATTTTACTTCCACCAGCAGACGTCAGCGACTTCATGTCAGAAGAGGTAAAACTTCCATTTTGTTAAGTAACTAGGGGTGCACCGATTGCAGTTTTTTGGCCTATCACTGATTACCAGTTTTTAAAAAGTCTGACCTGCCAATTTCGGCCGATACCAATTTTTAAAATAACTGACGCTGTCAGGTATTAAAAGGTCACAATACACCTTTAATGTCCCAATCTTATTTCATTGAAAAACTGAACAATACCCTTGGAATAATACAAAATTGTTTTAACATTAGATAGTGCTGACAGCAGAGCAAAAGGGGACAGTGGCTGATTTTGAGACCTTTGTGGAGRTAGATTAGAAGCTGATCTTTTCCATTTATCTTACCGATATATCAGTGCACAACTAATGATAACATTTTTCAGAGAAATGTTGTCTGGAACTGTTGAGGAAGATGACGAGGATCTTGATGAAAACAAGGTAGATGACCAAAATGGTAATGTACAGTTAGCACGAATTGAACGAAATAGAAACAAGGGTAGACATAGAGGCRACACACTAGGTTTGTGTATTGTTAAAATGCAATTGCTGTTTTGCACGTGAGAGACATGTACTCAGATTCCAGCACAATGAAAGAGTAAATTAAATACAGACTAAAAACTTACTTGTAACATGCATGAAAAAAGTGGTTCTTTGTCAAAAAATTGGCATCATAGCATTGTTGTTCAAGTCATCTAYTGGAGATTTCTGTATTTTTGTTCCCCGTCGCAGAGGCAGGGAACATAGAAATGCTCTCGGTCCATTCGTTGGTCCGTCCGTCCATGACGGGGGGACATCAGTGACAGTTGGCGTCAAGTTCTATCTTGTTTCATATTAATGTATACCACAGGGTAAGAAAATATCTACTTTCTTTCCAGTGTTGTGCAGCCCTAAATTTCAGTTTTAAAATGCATTCATTTTCAAACGTTCCACAAGTTGCAGTTTATTTCTTAGTTCAGCAACGCTGTTTGTCTTAATTACCAGGAATGTTTTTGCCTGTGTTTCGGTGTGTGCACGTGTTTGTTTTCTTATTACTGTAGCTAAATACCCATAAACCAGTGGACAGAATTGTAAATAAACTTGGAGAAAGTCATGGATTAATATTCTTGTCCGTACTTGGTTTCAGCAAGAACTGAAATGCAAGTCTTGGTAATTATTTGGGGAAAAAAAAGTGGTATTGGTGCATTCACAGTTACAAAGAGCCCAATAGCTGGCTCGGTGTGACCACATCCCCCCTCACTGAAAACATGAATACAGAGCTGTATTAGATCCCGTGCAGGAGACAGGTAACAAATCTGCAGGACAAACAGATGGTTAATGGGGTGTAAGTGGAATGACCTGAAATGCTGCACAGCTTTATGAACCAACGCAACCTTCCCACCTTGTTTCTACTCCTCATGCTCCCTAGGCCAGCTCTGATGAGGGAGTTGGGGGTCCTTGTGGCCATATTTTATTACAAGGCTGAGTACTTTGAGGCCCTCCTCAGCCTCACACTTGCCACATGTCTTCTCGCTGTTGGGACTAGTCGTCCTCCAGAGAGCTGTTCTACATACGGCTGACAAGGAGTACAGCTTTGCGCAAGAGCCTGCTGAGACCCTACACCATTTATCTCTCAGCTGCAAGGTTGGCCAGTACTAATTGACTGAACCGTGTGTGTTTTTGTGTGTGTGTGTGTGGCATGTATGTACGTTTCAGTCCTGCTCTCCTGAAGGATGGCGCATTAGTAGAGTCTGATGATAGGCTGTGTTAAAAAGAGGGATAGAGGGGAGGCCCCCTGCTGTATTTAATGTGGTAGTAGCTGAGAGTCATTCACAATATACCGACAATGACATTTTGCAGTATTGCAGGAGATTATGCCTACCATAATTTCAGTCAAAGTAACTTTAACGCCATCATTTCTGAACATAAAATGATCTTAGTTTACAACTTTAGTAGTAAAAAAACATTCCATAAAAAACATTTTTCTGTTAAAAGTGCCCAAAAACAACAGCTATAAAGCTTATTTACAGCTGACTGGTTTGAGGATTATTTATCCATGTTGCTTCCAAGTTAGAGAGTGAACAAGCTGCAGGTTTGTTTATGAAAAATGCATTTCTGGCCACACATTTCTTTCCCTGCGGGGACCGTATTTTACCATTGTTGTTGTGTTCTCTTATGTCAACAGTTAAGTCGTCGCAATTATTTCCATTAAAATTGATTACCAGAACTGGGAACATAAGTCAAAGTGAAATTAACCATAAGTGCTCCTGGCTCTGTGAATCCACGCCCTGTGTGCTGCAGCATGATGTTCCGCTCACCGCTCTGCTCTGGACTTTATCAGCAAGTTGTTTGACTTGGCCACCTCCCAACGTAAGCTTGAGAACGGCTCGGAGTTGGCCGTCTCGCTGTCCGCGAGGAGACGGCTGAGTGATGTGTGTGTTGGTGGGCGGACTCCGCGGTATGAGGGGGTTGTGGAAGCAGCTCTTCTTCTCCTCGGACGAGGAAGTTTTGAATCGTGCTGACTTGTTCTGGACACGACCCAGAGGGAGCTGGCTGGACTGGAGCAGACCGTCTTAGCTGGAGTCTGGCCTCTCGCTGACACCAAGCTGGTGTAGCGTGCGGTTTGCCCTCACAAAGCAGGCCACGCCTTTCCTCTGCTCACCAGGTTGGCACGCAACAGACATTTTTTTTTTTCATGTAACGGGAAGTGTTTTCATCTCTGGCTGCTGCACATTCTGATAATCTCAGCTTGTTGAACTTCAAGATTCTTCTTGATTGGATGGAAGCAGAAAGTGGGCTGTTTTGAATTCAGCAGTGCTTCTACATAAAATCAACAGTTTCAAAAATGTTGGCACTTTATGGTAATTGTGAATAGAGCATGTGCAATGATTCACAAATCTCATAAAATCAGATGCACTAATGTACCCTAGTACCATCAGAGAGGCAGGATTTTGAATTATGTGCAAGTTGTAAGGTTGTGCCCCGCCCCTCGCACAGTGACTGCTGGACATGGGCACTGGTGACTAGGGCTGCATAATATTGGAAAAAACTGACCTATAACCTTGTGATATTGTGATATCTGAAATKTCAACAGACTTAAATAACACTTTAAGTTATGCTCCCATTTTGTTGATGATGAACCTGTACAGAGACATGTTTACAAGTATGTTCTTTGTTTTTTGAGAGTTAATCTTGTACTGCTGGGTGGTATACCAATTCGTACAGAAAACCAGTTTTTYATTTTTATGATATGAATTTTCTGAATACAGACTCAGCGGTTTAAATAGCCTGAACACATTTGGAACGTTGCATCGTGCCCGCCAGTGAACTGTTTCACGGGGGACACTTTTCCTCGCAGCACTGCTACGTGCACTAGCAAGCTAATGTTATTGTTGGAGCAGTCATAACTAATGGTGGGTGGCGATTTCACTGCTTATATTGACTGTCGTTAAAAAAAAACACGCTCCTGTTTTTATATTGCTGAATATAATATACCTCTTCACTGACGTGCGCAGATAGATTTCTTGTGTTCTGTAAATGTATGTTAATGCTAACGTGCTTCTATTGTGAAAAGCCCGGGGGAAGTAGTTGTTTAGTTGACTGGTGCACGGAAGCAGTCGTCCTGTTAAGCTTTATTAAATAAGACAAAATGATAAACCCGATAATGTTTTTTGCTCAACCCTTCTCCTTCACGACCGTACCAAAATGCGTGACAACTGTCTACAATAGTAAAAGAAAAAAGTCAATAAATACAGTAGTTTCTGTGTTGCAGAAAGAGAGTAACTTCAGCTGACGATGGTTTGCTGATCAATAAGCAACTTATATTTTATATTCAGCTGAGCTGTGATGTAAWGAAAAATACCGTCAAATATCATGATACCGGTAGTGTTGGGCATAATCGTATCGTGTGCAATTAATCGTCAGAAAAACATTAGTCGATTATTTTTGGCACTTGACGATAAATACGATTAATGCCATCAGGCGGAGTCCGCTCGGTTCTCCTCTCCGCCTCAAATATGACGAACGTAAAAAAGTTCTGTAATTTATTTATCTATCAACACAATTTAAAATTTGTTGAGACTGCAGGCTGTAATTTTGACACAATTTGGAACATATTTTTCTGAAGAGCAAATCTTTCCCACTAAATTGGTCATGTGACTAGAACATAACGACGTCCAGGGACTCCAGGGGATTTATCGTCAAATTAATCGTTATCAGCTAAATACCACAATTAATCCTGATTAATGCTTTTGCCAATATTGCCCAATCCTACATACCAGTATAATTGTTGGAAATACCGTGTTATAAAATTTGGGTCATACCGCCCAGCACTATGATCTTGTCTTTTATTGTGATGGGACTGTGGCCTTCTCTCACGTGCAACGGTAACTTGTGCTTTACCAATTCATACCTGATTTTTGTCAAAATCATTGCGGTCTTCCTCCACAGCTCGAGAATTCATAGACAACACTTCTCTGAAAAACCTTGCCGTAACTGTCCCAGAAGTTTCACAACAAAACGAACGTTTTAGCTTTTTTGACACAAAGACGCCCGCGTCCGCTGGCTGAAGTAACCCATCAAAGTAAAGTAACAAATAGTTTTGTGCAATGACTAATATTTTAGCGGTTTAGTGCCTAGATAACCCGTTGATTGCAGCTCTAACAGTGACCCTGAATGAAAAAAAGTGGGTAAAGATAACGGGTGGATGGATATAATGGGATATTCAAAGTCTTCCTAACATTATTCTAAAATGGTTCCACAATTTTTAACAGTTTTTGCTTTACGCCTAACTGATTCAGCCTCTCTAAAATGCTCTTTTTATACCCAGTCCTCTTACTGACCTGCTGCTAATTCTCCTAATTAGTTGCAAATTCTCCATCTGTTTCTTATTTGTACCACTTACTTTTACAGCCTTTTACTGCCCCGGTCTCACCTTTTTTTTTTTTTTTTGAGACGTGTTGCTTCCATGAAACTCATAATCACCATATTTTTGTTTCCAAAATGTGGTCAATTACTTTATTTTAAACATCATATGTTTACCATGTTCCACTGTGAGTAAAAATAAGGGTTTATGAGATTTCGGAGAGGATTGTATTTTAGTTTTTATTTACATTTTGCACAGCGTCCCACGTTTTTGGAGTTGTGGCTGTAATTTACCATCACCAACAGACCAGTAAATCTGCAGTTTGAAAGCGTTATATTTAGCATGCTAATCAGGCTAAATATAACTGTCAAACCGTCACCTGCCCACATTGTCACAGACTGTGTTTAGTTCAATAAAATCACACTCTTCTCTGGCCGAGGTGCTGATGAGGCTCCAGGCATGAAAGCTGATATTAATAGCAGAGCCCAGTTGTTGCTGCAGGGTGTCCACACCTTCCTGTTTTCTCTCTCTGTTTTGGCCCAGTACTGACAGATTTACCTCTGGAGGAACTCCAGCTTCTCAAACGGAAAAATAGGCTCTATTGTTCTAATTGGGCTCTAGTGGAACGAAAACATATTTCTTTTTTATAAGATAACACGTTGGTAATAATGGTTTTGCAACACGAGTACTATAAACAGTGCTGTCATCGAGACGTGTTTGTTTTTTCTGAAGGAAAGTGAGAGAATAGAGGTGTTTTTTTTTTCTCTTTCTCCGCGGGTGAAGCTGTTGAGCTCCAGGAAAAGTTATTTTCCTTTTGTGGAGGTTCTCATGTCTGAGTCTCTGAAGAGGCTCGCTGAGCTCCGGCTTTTGATAGGAATCAGCGGTAAGAGGGATGGAGATTGCTCAGCGTATTCCTGTTTCACACTGCCAGATAACAGTAACAGTTGTCTCTTCACACAATTTTCCTGTCAAGCTCCAGTGGGAAATTAAGTCAAGAAAAATACCTCAGTCCAAATTCCTTATATATATCTGACAGAATTCACACTTAACCATGATATTTATATTCCTAAAAGTAAAAGGAGGACAGAAAAAAATATAGTCAGAGTCCAGGGTTGTGATGTGTTTGACAACTGACTGAGAGATTTGATCTAATAGTCTAGTCACTTTTTGGCATCTTTACATTTTCCTGTTGCGTTGTAGAGCTACAAACATGCTACTTCTGACTGCCTGCCTGTCTTCAATAATAAAACAGCGTTGGCCTGAAAAGATTCATTTGTCATCAGTTTATTTATTGGTATTTCATTTTATTTTTTAAAAAAGTCCCTGCGGATTCATGTAGTTTGCATTATTTTTTACTTCTCATGACTCGATGAGATGTAAAAAAAAATGTGTTTGTACAATCAAAGGATTTGTCGCAGCGTAATAAAATTAAAGAACATCCGTGCAAAACAGTTTTCCTTGTCTAATCCTAAATCACTTTAATCTTTAAAGATTTACACTGCGAGTCATATTTGGGATGTTGTGTTAAAGGAACCGCAGCAGCTGCTGAAGATTTTTCATCGTAATTACTGAACAAATATTGAAATGAACTTGGTGGGAATGCTCTCGGAGCACATATGTGAGCCAATCCTCGGCTGCCTTTTGCCTAAAAGGGTGCAGAAGGAAGAATAAATAACAGATGTTTTGTTTCTCTGCGAGAAGATCCTTTAAAAGTTGTGGACTGGAGGTGCATATGAGTTTCTTTTAAAGTGCAAATCACCATCAATTAAATGTTTTTGTCTGCTTTTTCGTGGGGTTGATTTAGGATATGTAGGATTTGCAGTAAAAGTCTGATTGATGCTTGAAAGCTTCCTCATTGATGCCCACCCAACCACGAGGACATCCAGGTGAGACGTACAGCCTGTTGCGTTATGATGAGGATTGAGTATGGATTTTCTGGATTTATCCATCACTCAAACCTTTCATTGAGAAAACCCTCTCAATAAAAAGATTCCCCGCAGTATTTGGGGAGGAGGGGGATAGGAATAACAGACAAGTGTGGAAATCCATTGCTGTCAGATGTAGAAATGTCAGCACGCATCAGAAGGAGAGGCTCCCTTTCAGCTTCGAGCGGGAGGCCTCACCGCCGTTCTTCACATCCTTAGAAAATTAAGTCTTGCCGGAGCCGACCCCAAGGCTTAATGTCAGCAAATTAATTATAGATTCACCCAATTAGTTCACAAACTACGCTGTGTTTGAGGGGAAAATGATTAGTCTTTCCAAATGACGTCTCAGTTCCTGCCCCAGTGAGCACTGCTCCTCACTTGGATGTGCGTGTGTGTGTGTATGTTTTTGCTACATCGTGGGGACCATTTCCCAGAAAAAACACATCTGTGGGGATCAGAGCCTGGTTTGGGTCAGGGTTTATATTTAGGACCAAGGTGTGAATTGAGCTTAGGCTAGATTTAGGGTCAGGTCTGCACTGGGGTGGTTAGTTTTWGGTTAAAGGGTCAGGGTTAGGCTATAGAAATGACTGGAAAATGAATGGACGTCGATGCAAAGTCCCCACGAGGATAGAAAAACCAACTTGTGTGTATGTGTGTGTGACACACAGCAGGTAGGTAGCATGGCCATCAATTATTCAATCTCCCAAACCAATCTACAATCACTCTCTCAGAGTCCAGCCTCCACTTTAGCTTTTTTACACCTGTCCAAGCATTTTTCTGTTTGTCTTAAATAAAAGAAAATTAGTTCTCTGTTTTGTTAAATCCACTTTAAACCTGAGTAGAAATATAAGGATGGAGTCAGGGGCTTGTCTGGTCTGAAATCAGCAAATATTTACAGCGAAGCCCTGATTTATGTAGGGGATTCTGTTTTTAGAGTACCTGCGAATCGTGAAAAAACACGAATACTGGACGTGGTCTAAAAAAGAACAACAGCACATTTGGGTGACGTCATAATGAAGTAGAAACCAAACAAAAAGATATGAGTGGAACATGTMTCAGCTACAGTAAAGTACAATAAAATAAGGCGAAAACGCTGCACTCTGGGTGTAATGTGTGCACAGGGCATTTGTCACATACTCTGCTGTAATTGTTTTTATATGTTATACGAATTTATGTTTATGTAAATTACAAAATTATATTGTTCTTACTATTTTGGCTTAAAAACTCACGAAAAAAGCAAGAGAGAGAAAAAAATTACATTCCTTACTAAACAGTATTCACAGTGCCCGTCTGGTACCTGTCCGTTGACACATGATAAAAAAAAAGTTATCTCATGACCATGCATTACTATCTTATGGCCACACGATGGTCACAAGATATGGTACTGTATTTCTGGTTTAAGTGAAATTACAGGGATCACCGCAAACTTCTAATAGTTTGGTTCTATGAAAAAAATCTGCAAAAGATGGAGTCTGCAAACTGTGAAACAACTTTTCAGGGCTTCACTCTACATATACAATATTTATGGCTATAATCAGGGTTAAGATATCATAGATAGCACTGCAGTGAAATATTCACATCCTACTTCAGCGTGATTACCAGACATGACGAGTTGTAGSTACTTTTATTTTGAAAACCTAACWTTAGAATCACTGAAGGAGGAAAAAGAGGATAAAATTGTACAAGTAGGCAGAGGATGGAGGTAAAACAGTTTGAGATTTCTATCAATGTGTCGCTTGAACTGCTGCCGACTTCATCTGTTTACTTTCTGAAAACTTCATAGCTGTTTTTATTGGTTTATTATAGCTCGTCAGAACACGTTACGTCAACGAGCAACGCTGTTTTTAATGTTTAAGAGCTTTAAAGTGAATAGTAAAGTTGCGATGAGAAGAAAATCTGTGTTGAGAAAGAAAGCTCTGATTAAACCCCTCTCGCTGGTGATCAGTTAAACACGCACCAGCTCTTCCATGGTAATTCTATCTGATCACAGTTGGGTCTTTTTGGATCAACTCTGCTGGATTTCCTTATTGTTTTTTTAATGATAAACTAACGATTCCGTATTTGGGTTGGGATGTGCGCCTCTTTTGCTTTTCTTGCTGCGTTTTCTCCTCTGTCTGCGTGCCACAGAAGAAGGTCAATGCCATTTCCATGTTTGTGCGATAATGGCTGCTTTGTTTAGCCTACAGTTCACCCAAAGAATGGGCTTTTTACAGAGGGGGTAAATAAGCTGACCTTTTACTGACTCAGCCTCTGCATATGTAGCAGACAGGATGGTTCTGTGTATTCTTTCTGTCAGCAAAAAGACAAAAATGTGTGTTTCCATTAGTATTAAACTCATTCAGAAAACTATCCAAACCTCTTGTTTCTTTATATGTTCTTGCATATTTAATAAACACAAAATCAAATTGCTGCCTCTATTATTTTCGCTCAAATAAGAAGGATTGSAAATAGATTTTAAAGCAGCTGTAGGCTGTAGTTTCTTGCTGATTATTCTGTCACAAATCATTTAGGCAGTATTGCAACTCTCTCGTTTTATCTCTGCTGTGCTGCGTTCAATACCCCCCACTTACYGAAGGCCCCTCCCCCCCGCTCCGACAGTGATCTCTGTGTGTTGCTGACGTCGGGGCAGAGTTTGTGGAGTGCGATTGTTGCTCGCAGCGGAGCCGTCCCTTCGGGAGACGGAGCTCGTCCGTAACAGACATGGATTCCTGCGTTTACTGTCTCGGCCTCTTGTGCACAATTGTTTCTCTTCGAGCGAGCCGGGGCCACGCAGGCGAGGGAGTTTTATCGATCATCTGACTTCTAATGCCTCTTAAAAATTAAGATTCATGTGTGTGACCTTTTTGTGTTTGGATTGAGTGTGCAAAATCCCCGCTTAAATACGCTTTCAAGGCTTTTTTCTTTTCTTTTCCACGCTTTGATGAGATTGCGGCCGGCATCATGTGTTACATAAAAAAAAGAGCAATTATTTGAGGTTGGGTTGTAAAAAAAAGTTGTAGAGGAAGATAATTTCTGAGTTTCGAGATGATCTGCTGGTTGTTAGTTGAGAAACTGAAACGAGAAAGAAGTGATTTAGAAACAGGCATTAGAATTATAGAAGGTTCAGCCTCTGTGCAAATGAGCACTCTCTTTCTGCACGTCCTACCCACTCTCAGTTTCTCTCTTGAACACACACACACACACACACACACGCACGCACACACACCAGGTGATTGATGACTCTGTGTGAGAGACCTCAGAGGCTGCAGCTCCACAGAAAGATGGACAGATGAAAAGGATGGAGGCGGGACTGAAAGGCGACTGAAATGAATCAAGGAACAGGGTGAGGCCGTCCAGCGGCTGCTAACACGCTGAAGCCAGTCTGCTGCATTGTTGGAAAGACCTGCAAGTAATCTGGTGTGTGGCTTCCTCTTGTCAACGTCCCTTTTTATCAGTACAGAAAATAGTAATTTCCTAATAACACAATTGTTTAAGAAAATGTTTCGCCTTTTCCTCTTGGTCAGCTATCAATTTATGAATTTCTAGTAATTGTCCACATTAAGCGACATCTTGTTCTTTATAAAGATGTTCGGGACTCGCGTCTCGACAGATTTACAAATCAAGCACACACGCTGATGGTGACAGGATGTGCATTCCTTCTGTAGGAGTTGTTGATGTTTGTCCTCTTAGCAAAATATGAGTGAATCAACACTGAAATATAGTTAGGCATGATATTAAATCCATGTTCAAATTATACAAAAAGTGGTTGGTGACTTATTTGTTGAAACAATAACTAACACTATATCAGCRTTGATTCAACATTGGTTAGACGTTGGCATTTCAATCATTAGAATTCAGCCAAGAAACATTGATTCAGTAACATCTTTACAACATTAGTTATTTGACTAGAATTGGATGATGGACCATCAGTTTTTTTTTTGTTTAACTCATTTATTCWTTTAATTAAAAACAAACAAAACATTTCACACAATAAAACTACAAATAAAACAAAATGAAAGGCAGCAGCAGAAGAAAAAAATTCTTATATCTGCTCCTTTAAAAAAATGTATACAGTATGTATATATATATATTTCAAACAATGATAAACCAAATAAACAACAAAACAAAAAAATTCAACTCATCAAACATTACTTAAAAGTACTTAAAAATTAAACAATTTCACATTTCTTTAACAATTTTTCTTTGATTGTTTTCTTACAGGAATTCACTGATCCAATGCTTTTATGGTCATTTTCCAGATTATTCCATAGTCTTATACCTTTTACTGAACTGCATCTGTCCTTCAAATTTGTTCTGATTTTCGGTTTAACAAACATTTGTAATCCCTTCAAATTATAGCAGCTTTCCTTAACCAACAATCAACTTTTTTGAYCATAATTCAACATTGAATTAACATCTTTTGCTATCTGAGGTAGCTTGCATGTTGCAGTAAAGCTGTGTTTTTACAGATTTGCTGCACCATCACACTGAACCAATGTCCCGAAGTGTTATGTGGAGAAATAGGTATATACTGAGTTTTGGTTAAAACAGTGGCATTTTGTCAAAATGTAATGAATACCTTATCTATGGGTCATTTAAAGGAAATGCCTTAAATAATTTGTTTGAAATCCTTTTTGTTGAGCTTTAGCTACAAAAACATGATTTTGAGATGAAAAGCCTTATTTTGTGTGAAACCTAGCAAAGCTTTTTTTCAACCTCTTGGGTAAGTYTTAATATCCAAATATTGTTCAAGGTTTCCACTTTATAATGACTTTAAGAGTTCCTTGTTAGAATAATTTAAAAATAGGATTTGGGCCATATATCAATGGACAGTTGCAATTAGGAAGAAAAGTCAATCCATGCCTTTGGAACTGCTCATGAGTATCTTGTAGCTTAGGTCACTTTGACCAAATTTGACTTAATCCTGTGACGGGTCATATATGACTGGAAATATTAGCTGACATTGTCAGGTCAAACTTGAAACCTTTGATTTGATTTGTGTCTAAATTTCGTTGATAACACAATGCTAATTGCGTTTTCAGTGTTAAGTTAGCATCCACGCTAATTGTTGTGTTAGCAGCTTGTGATCATGCTTTAATYTGGTTTTTAATAGGGGTGCACCGATTCCAGTTTTCTTGCCGATCTCTGATCTTTAAAAAGTCTGACCTGCCGATACCGATTTTTTTTTTTAATAGTTGACATTGTCACATATAATAAAGTCACAATACAGCCTCAATGTTCAAATGTTATTTTACTGAAATACTTTGAACAATGCCCTTGAAACCATACAAACTTGTTTTAACTGGATATTAGGTAGTGCTCACAGCAGAAGTGGACAGTGGCTGATTTTCAGACCTTCGTGGAGGTAGARAAGCCAATCTTCTCCACCGATCTTATCTAAGGATTGGCCAATCTCTGATCTCCCAAAAGTAAGGAAATCGATGCCTGTAGGGCTGCCAGAAACGATTATTTTATAATCGATTAATCACCGATTATTTTTTCGATTAGTCGACTAATCGGATCATATGTTAATTGAATATAAAACATACAGCTTATTGCGCCAAAATGCAGCTGCTATTATATAACCATCGTTAGATTTTAGTTATATGCTAACTAAAAATAATTGCTGTGGAAGGCAAGTTCTGCTCTGCAGATATTGCACAGGTTTCTCTTTC
>NW_013952441.1:1088693-1093811 GCF_001266775.1 Austrofundulus limnaeus | reverse complement strand
GGGGGGGGGGGTAAACTTTGAGATGTTCGATCATGAAAAATGCAAACAAGAACTGTGTATTTACACTTGCCAGACTTTGAAATAAAGGTTGAGAAAGACAGAATCCAATGATCTGTCTCTGTTTTAAATGCAGAAAAGTGTATAGAAAGTATAATTATGAGTAGATTTTAAGTACCCTCTGTTGGTCTTAACATGCCATTACACATCTTTTCTCTGTGCAGCTTCGTTTTGTCAGATAGTAGATTTTCCCTGACGGCATCTTAAATCAGCTTCTGTCACAATAATGCCTCTTACTCCTGTTTGAATCGCTTTGAGTGACTTTTATTGAAAATACAAAAAAAAAAACAAGTTATTTCTGAATAAAACAGCCTCAGACTGTCTGTCAGTGCAGACAATGAAGTATGTGATGAGTCAGTATTTGTCAGAGAAGGAGAACACGTGTCAAACAGAAGAAAAGTGGAGCTTTTAGAGCATCAAAGTTTTTTTGCAATTTAGAGCAAAAAAAGGCAGCGCTTTGTTGAAACCAGTGTCTGAGAGCRACTGTGTGTGTTAGAAAGAKAYTCAGTGATTTCCTGTGTATCTGTTRCCTGGAGCTCTGTGTGAGCAAGAAACAGAGCGACTTTGTTGTTAAGGACTCTAAAATGTCTTTAAAGTAAGAGATTTGTTGTGCTTTTACAACAGCAAAGCGAGTGCATGCGTGAGTGTGTGTGTGTGTGTGTTAAACCGTGTGTCTCTTGTGTTTGTAGGTGTATGTGCCGAGGCGGTATGCCCCGGGGAGTAGTGCTGACAGTGCACTAGGAGTCTGAACCTTGTCAGTATTTGGCGGCTGAGGAGGAGAGGTTCCCCGCCGTGCCGTGCCGAGCCGTGCCGTGCCGTCCTGTGCCGCGCCGCGTTTTGACGCCATGTCCCTGACTGACAAACACAAAGTGAAGAGGCAGCGACTGGACCGGATCTGTGAAGGTAAATAAATAAATAAAATAAATGAAAAATGCTCAGTATGATTTCATCTAACTTGTCTTTTCTGTATTTTTCTAACAATCCGTGGATTCCAGAGCCAATTTCATTGCATTCAGCCAGTCTCATTTTTGCAATTTTTTTAATTTTTATTTTATGGTTAATTATAGGAGATGTGGGTGTAATATTGATTTYTGGTGTTTTGCTCTGTAGCCCTTAAAATCAAGTGTTTTCAGCTCTGTTACCACTAAGATTGCTATTAACTGAGCTGGTATTTATTTATCTTCTGCCCTTGAAAACTGAGTTCGATAAATAATCATGGCAGAATTCAGATTCTGATTTGAATAAATATTCCTTGAGAACTCATTTGGTGATTTGCTAATCAGCAAACGTGGAAATGGTTTTAATGAAAACCATCACATGACGGATTTAAAGACCCATCGGTTAAGCCTGGGTGTGTTTTTTGCATCTTGAGTAAAGTGAGGCACACATCTGAGAGGTGGGAGTAGCTGGGTTTCAGTCATGTGGTTTTGATTGATTTCAAATGAAAGGCAGGAAGTAAGCTGTCTAAGGAGGCAAATGAGAGTTCGAATTGTATGGATTTAGATCCAGTTTCAGGATAAAGATACCAGCAGTTGGTTAACATATATGTTGGACGTGACACGTATCTCATGAAGTTTTTGGCAGAACATAAAGATGTGCCAACAATCAAGGCTATCATTATCGCGAACTATCCGCTCCTTCAGACGTCTTAAAGGGGCAATATTGTGTTTCTCAGGCTTACATTTAAATACTATACCATAACTAGATACCGCATAGCGGTAACATAATGACCCCCACACGCAAAAATACATCGGAACCCAGAAGTCTTTATTCCTAATAAATGTCATGCTACTAGGTGCATCCCAAAATGATAGTGGTTTGGGTGGGGGTCTTTTTTTTTGAGGGGGTGGGGAGGCATTGGTTAACCTGATGGATAGCCCCTCATCAAATCAAAAACAACCAACAAAAACCTGAAGCTCTTATGTTTAACAGTTCTTGAGCTATAATCATTTTTGTATGTCCAGATACCCCTTTTTCAGATAAATTGGGGGTCTGGGAGGTGGTGGTGGGGGCACTGATTGGTGGGCCTGATGGATAGAGCTTCATCAGAGCTAAACAACAAAAGAAATCTGAAGTTTCTATGTTGAACAGTTTCTGAGTTATAAGCATTTTTGCATGTCCAGACACCCACTCTTTGAAAGGAGCCCCCTCCTCACGTATGGGGTCTATCGTAAAACCATTGGCTGGCGCAGTGTAGGTCAGACTCATCTACAGTCCTGCCAAATTTCATGTTGATTGGTGCAGCCGTTTTTGTGCTACAGTTGACCAAAAATCTCCAGAGGCGGGGAACAGTACAAAAACAATATGACTCCCGCTTACCMTTCTCGTGCGGTGGTCATAATAAACTTATCTTCTCATCACTTCCTCTTCTAAACACCTTGAAATTGGCCTCTGTCTCTTTAAGAACCACCTTCCCCTCCTGTCTCGCCCATTTCGGTGCAGGGGGTGGGGCTGCTATGATGCAGTTTATTTGGCATCTGAAAATACATTTCCTCAAAGGTATTTTTAATCTGAAAAGAGCTTCACTGAGTGGGAACTAATGTTGAGAGCTCAGCAGACAGTTTAAGTTTCACTTTCACTTTCACCGGAGAGCCTGCAGGAGTCATGGGCGGGGTATGTGGGGAGGGGCGGGGACGCTCTGCCATGAGGAAGTTCGGCTTAAAGACACGTCCCAGGGGCGTTTCTGGTCCCAAAAGGCATTTCTAGTCCCCACCTGTCGTTTTGCTCCTCAGCATGGCTGCCTAAAAATGCTGCAAGATTTCTCAGACATGCATGAATGAGTCAAAGCAAGGCTTTGGGCATGTTTTTTATGAGAGTATAACATTATATAAAACTCAAAAATGTTGATTTTACATGGTATTGCCCCTTTAATGCACCGAACAGTAGATTTAAGCCTATAAAAGTCTGTCAGAGGGTTGGTCCAACAAACGGTTCCACATTGATTATGGTTTGGTCTTCGCCAGGGGGTTTGTTCTCTTGTTGATTACATGTTAGGATGGTAGCATTAGCGGCTAATGTCAACAAACATGCCACACCTAACGAAGCTTTGGCAGCCTAAGAAGTCCASATAATGTCCATATTAGAATACAGATGTCTTAATAATCATTACTAAGTACATAAGCATTTTACAACAACCTAATGCTAGGAACAGCTGCACAAGAAAAAGGTAGCTAGCTTGCGTACCTCCACTGAAGTGGTCGCTGCAGACATGAGCATTAATAGACTCTGCTCCTCCCRACCTCAGACGTAGGTTTAAAATCCACTTTTTACGGCACTGTTCTRTGAGATTTCTACATTCCTCATCTTTGTGTGCTCAGTAATACTTCTTTTCTCAGTTACGACCGACAGCGTGAACTACACAAAACATGGGCCTTTTTTTCAGACCTCAGATCCTCCGTTACATCACTTCCTGCCCTCCGTCTGCATTTGGCGCTCTCGCTGTACCGCATTGTGACGCCACCTGAAACCAATCTATTTTAGTTTAGTGGTTTTWGTTTGTAAGTAAACTAAATAAAGTTTGTTGATATAGCACCTTTTCATAGACATAAAATCACAAAGTGCTTCACAGTAAAGGCAATAAAAAACTTTGAAACATTGCATTACAGGGTAGAATAAAAAACTCGCTTAAAGTTTGTGTGTGCTTTGCACTCGTTAGGGTTAGGCATATATTGGTAGTGGTCATCCTACTAACAGGTCTCTCTTTGCAAATAAGACAAATGTGTTACAACGAGACTAACCTAAATAAATAAAAAATAAATTGTTATGGTCGTAATTACGTTTTCTCCATTTATTTTATTTACTGATATTGTTTCAGAGCCATACTCCTCATAGCCAACCTTGCTTGCAGGTATCAGCGCACTCCTAACACCTATTGGTAATCRATGCTTATTGACTGGAATAATTTTCTCCTGGTACACAGCTCATGTCGGATACTGCAGAAAGCAGTGTGTGAATGTTGACCTCTGCARCAAACAGTCACTTAGAGGATGTAAATGAGATCACTGCTTCACTCTGCTGCTTTCTGTGGGTGAAAAAACGGCATTTAAAGCCTCGTGAGTGTACATTTTGAAACCCACTTGTTTGTGTCAGGCCCAGTGTGTGTGTGTGTGTGTGTGTGTGTGTGTGTGGGCAAGTCAGACTGTGTCCCGAGGTAAAATCATGTCTTCTCCGCTGCCTGGGTCCCCAAGAGGCTTGTTAAGCTGCCGGGCCCCTCCTGGAGCCACTGTACAGAGAGGTAGTGCTCGAAAACAAAGCTGGCCGCACCATTACCCCCAGTGCCAGCATATTTGTTTTGCTACATGAAATGGATAATTCTGTGTTGTGCACTTAAAATGAAGGGCATATGTCACATTTCCTCTACAGGCTCGTGAATTAACTTCAGAAATAATGCCCTTCAGTAGATTTTCCTTCCTGCATCTGCTGTGGAATGATGATTTTAGTTCATTTTGAGCTTGCAGCATCTTGGAAACCTTAAAGATCAGGAAAACAAAAAAGTAGTTTTGATTCGTAGGTCCTCCGTTTTCCTGAAAGTTTTTCCAAGTATTGTGTTTTTATTTTATTTTGGCTGCTTTTTCGCTCATTTTCACAGGGATCCTTCGTCTTGAAAAAAAAAATGGAATAAAATTTTAATACAACCACCATTCCAATGAAGTTGAGATGTTGTGTAAAACATAAATAATAACAAAATGTGATGATTTGCAAATCATTTTCAACCTGTATTCAATTGAAYACACTACAGTACTATACTACAAGTATACTTTTTTAATTTTGAAGAGGTGGATTATGTCCTCTGGACGGGTTCTTTTTTGTTGAAAATGTTTCAAGAGGCGTTGACCTAATCAACTTTTTATTGTTTTTATTGATGTATCAGGACATATAATCTTTGACTTATAATAAAAGACCTAAAAAAAAGTCCTGTCCTATTAGCTCACTTTGATGTCTGTAATATAATATTCCTACATGTTAACAATTATTTACCAGCCAGACTTGCRAGGGTCTGAGTGCTCTGCTGTAACAAGTTTAGTAGTTCTAAGCATGGGATAAAAATAGGATCTGTACCTG
>NW_013952441.1:1080705-1088663 GCF_001266775.1 Austrofundulus limnaeus | reverse complement strand
CACCACCACTGCTGCTGTTTCAGAGATAAGAAGCCATATTACAGCGCAACAGTCTGCACGTTTTCTCAGAATCGCAGTTAGCAACATGTCAAACGGTCATCAAAATCTAAATCGAGCTAACAGATTTGCTGTGTTGTGTTAAACGCCTCAGCGACGGGTGTGTAGAAGCTGAAAGTGTTGCTCTATAATCAGCTGGAGTGCAGAAGCTGTGGCGCAGTTCAAGTGCTTTAAAGCATAGTTTAATAGCTTTTAGGCCCGGTTCATTTCTCATTCATTTGACTCTGACATAGAAGATGAATAGGTGCTGCAATTAAATGTGGCACGTTAAAACCATTGAGTACGGACATTTGGACAGAGCGTTCATTCAYTGAGTCACCGTGGTTTGATAGAGTTGTCTTTACGGCGCAGCAGCCTGTAGCAGTTTAAACTAATTATTGTGTTTTAAGTGATTTCTATATGTTTTTAAGGACTGATCGCCTCTGGTTTCTACCACAAAATGTATCGGTGAGTGTTAAAGCTTCTGTGTGAATACAGGAAAGCGGTACGTGTCTAAAAAAATCGGCAGATAATAGTGGGTTTAATCATTTCAAATAAACAACCAGTAGTGTTTTTAATGATTCAATTAGCAGTTTATAATGAGAAATCACCGAGTAATTTGAAATGAATAATTTTGTAAAACAGCGCCGGATTATTCCACGGCAAATACAAGCCTGCAGTCAGTCAGCAGCGTTAGGGGACAATCATCCGGCCTTAAAAGGCAGGTATAAAAGCTTTTYATATTTGATGCTGCAGGTGTTTTGTTTAATTGGGGAAATCCTTCTTGATTAGAGTGGCAGTTTTGAGTCCAGCTGCTGAATTCGTACGGATCAGACACCTGAGATAGTTAGTCATTCCCCGAGGGAACGGCAATTTGTTTGCTCACCGGAGACGCCGCAAGAAATCGCAGCAGGTGTTGTAGCCGCGCAGCTGCAGGAAAAAGTTGGTGACTGTCAGTTTTTTTCTTATTTATTTTTTTCATTAATTATTTAAAGAGTGTTTTTTTTAAGAGTTTGTTCACGCATGGACAAAAATGTTGGTAACCCTCTTTTAATGACAGAAAAACCCACAATGCTCACTGAAAAAAACTTGAAACAGACAAAATAAATAAAGTTGACTGAAAATTTACCATTAAAAATCATACATTGCTTTAGAAATGCAGTTCAACAGAATCATTAAAAAATATAAACTAATGAAACAGGCCTGGGCAAAAATGATTGCACCTCTAGTAATGATTGAAAACAATTTGACCATAGGGAGATGTTAAACTAAGKTCTGTCCTTCAATTAGCCTTACAGTTGTCTTCAAGCTTGATCAGTCAGTCTGCCTATTTAAAGGGTGACAAGTAGTCTTTGCTGTTTGGTAACATGATATGTACCACACTGAACATGGAGCTGCTTTGCTGCATCTGGCACAGGGTGTCTTGAATCTGTGCAGGGTAYGATGTAATCTCAAGACTATCAAGGCATTCTGAAGAGAAATGTGCTCCCTAGTGTTAGGAAGCTTGGTCTTTGTCGCAGTTCATGCATCTTCCAACAGGATAATGRCCCAAGACACACGGCTAAAAACACCCAAGAATGGATCAGAACCAAACACTGGACTGTTCTGATGTGTCTTTTAGAGCCCTGAGCTAAATCCTGTTGAACATCAGTGGAAGGAGCTTAAACTTGCCATCTGGAGAAGGGCACCCTGCAAACCTGAGACAAGTGGAGCAGTTTGCCCTGGAGGACTGGGCCGAAATTGGCGAATGCAAAAATAATTTGATCACAGTGATTTCCTCAAAAGGTTGCGCAACAAAGTATCAAATTGCACATACCATCATTTTTTTCCAGACCTGTTTCATTAGGTTTTTTTTTTCAAATGATTCTGTTAAACCACATTTCTAAAGCAATGCATGACTTCCATGATTAACTTCCAGTAAATTTTTTGGACRAAGTACTTTTGTCAGTTTCAAGTTRTTTTAGTGACCATGATGGGCTTTTCGGTCAGTAACAGTGGGGTACCAACAATTTTGCCCACTTGTGTACGGCATTATTAGTAGAAAAAGGAGGTCATAACAAGCAGCACTCCTATTCAAGATTGCTGCCACTGCTAATCAACCTTAGCAAACCCCAAGAAATGACTACAGTCAAATGTACAGATACTKATTCAAGTTTTCATGCTGTGGTAACTGGGAGTCATCCTCAAAACTTGATGATGTCATTCACAAGATTAGGCCATGTCCTTCAAGTAATAGCAGGTCTTAGATTCCCCATTTTGAAAAATTTTAATCTTACCCTCCAGAATGCTCATACAAACACACAAAATCTTTCCAGATGGCCATAATATGCGATCCCTGAATCAATCCTCTGGTCACCTTCACGAGACCATTAAACTRAAAACGGCTTGTGATCTGTTCTCGAGCCAGCAACCAGGCGGTGTTGTCCCACTGATTGCTTGTAGCGCTGTGATAAGGCTGCCATGGCGATTGTCTCAGAGCACAGGGGAAAGGGGGGACACAAATAAGGCAGGCCTGTGCTGTTCCTTTCACACGCAGGTAAAATCCTCACCAGGCCGTATGTGGGGGGGCTAGTGTTGGGGAGCAACTCATCTTAATCCAGGTTCACACTTCAGCCAAACTCGCGGTTGGCAAACACACACAGAGCAGACCCAAGCCACGCTTCCTCCTGTCTCCTCTGTCTTTTTTCAAGTGGAAAATGTGAAATGTTCTGTTTTAAAACCGTCTGCTGAGACTACACTCTTTCTCTCTGTCATCTCCTTTTACGTCAACCGTTGTCCTATCAGTAAAACGCTCGCCGTTCAAGGCACTTTGCAGCACCGTATTTATTTAAATTATACCGCTGGCCAAATTGTTTATTGTGGCTGTTTAATATTGGYTTTTTGTGGCAGTGGGATCACAAATGAACTATCTTAGAGAGCCCACTGGCTAGATGACAAGGCTGATTAGRCCATTAAAGACCTTGATATGTATTTAGCATAATCTGGCCTGTCTGCAAATAAAGAGGCAGAGAGCCGGTTGTTTATTTATTTATTTTATTATCAAAAGATGCTAGTTAGCTCAATCAAAGCAGCTGCTGGGAAGCATCAGCTTTAATTTAGCATTATGAGGAAAAGCTATCCATCTCCTTCTCTGGGAGGTGTGTGTGCGGGGGAGATTAATTTCTGTCRTCTGAAAAGATGAGGACTGATCCGCCGTGACCCGTCTTCCTCTCAGCCTCAGGTTCTCTTCTTAATTTGAGCTGAACCAATATTTATCATTCAACAGCAACTAGGCTGACCAATTTTTTTTACCCCTCTTTGCTATTAATATTGTTGTTTTGCTTTTAGGCTGCAATATTCTCCTCCCTCTGGGGTTAGAGTAAAGCTGCTSTAATCTAGTCAGATAACGTTTTAATCAACATCTGCATTTTATTCACGCTGCGCAACATGACGAWGCTTTACAATGGTATAATTAGGAATATAATTAATCTATATTGGTTGCTGAACACGCAAGTTGTTTAGGAGACAATTGGTCTTTCTGTTGGTAAAAACACTTAATCGGCTTCAATAATAATAATATTGACTGTACAGTTTCCTTATGGGAGAAAGCAACGTTCATTTGGAAGTTACTTTGACACGCACCATCCACTTTTATGTTCTTGCAAATACAGAATTCATAGCAGCCAAAAAGAAGTCACAATGTCAAATCCGCTAAAAACTAATAACCGTCTAATTAAGTAACAAGAATCAGCTTGTCTCAATGTTATTTTGCAAAAAGCAGAACAACACAGAAGAAGTAAAATAGTTACAAATACTTGATAATTTTAAATAAATTTTAACTAAATGTTGTCTCTCTATGGGGYGCCAGGTATAAAATAAAATGTTAATGTCACACATTTTCATTACAGAATTTCAGAATGGAACACAGCATTTGCCATTGGTGCATGTTTTCTGTCATGATGTCATCATCCGGCAACAAAAGCAAACACTAACGCTGCAAATGCTAACGCTGCAAATGCTAACGCTGCTAACGGTGCTAAYGCTGCTAACGSTGCTAACGCTGCTAACGSTGCTAACGYTTACCTACTTGGTGTCTGAGCTGCACATCAAACTGCCTGTCCCTGCCTGTACATGCACCTTGCATGTTGTTTAAAATGAACACATTTTGAATTTATTCGTGAAAAGCCACCTTCAGCAGCGTTATCGTTTGCTTTTTTAGCAGGATGATGACCTCACAACAGAAGCCGCGCGCCAAAAGCAAAGGCTGTGTTCCATTTCAAAATTCTTAAATGTGAGCTTTATCATTTAGCTGCATTTAAAATTTAACTTTTTYACATACACGTTTAAGTTTAGAATTTAATATTTAGACATAGCATTTAACATTTAAATTTAATATTTTGTMAACATTAGCGAATGTAAGAACAGTGAGCTAAATAACAAAAAAATGTTTGTGGAAGTTATACACTCAATGTGAACTAAATAGTGAAACTGTGATAGTGATATTTTTAACATTTTATTTTACACTTGGCCATGTCTCATTATGGTGTTTYAAATGACACTATTTAAATAAAAAAAATGCTCTCAATGCTAATGATTACAATAAAATGTCAGTTTTGGTCCTAAATGTTACCATGAATAAAAATATTCCAACTTCACGTCAACGTCGATGCTCATTTTTTAAATTGTTTCATCGTCTTGTCCTAAAAGAGCGCCGACTTCCATCTAACACTGGATCTGGTTAGGTTGAAGGAAAGAAATCTTCCAGGTTTTATTAATGTTGGCTAGTTTGTAGCCCAACTTTAGTTGTTTCAGCAGTCTCCTTAGTTTTCTGTTCGCTCACCACAATCTGGAAATTTGACATTTCTGAAGACTTATTTTCCACAACCACAAGATGTGTTTTTCAACATGTCCAAGAAACGAGAAGCTTCTTGCATCATTTAAATAACTTCTTGCCAGCTGAAACATAATAACCACTACAGTATGTTTCCAATCAGGGCCCCTTATGTTTTTTGGACAGTCAGTGTGCCCACGAGTGGTTTTTGTTGGAGGCTACAGAGGCCCTGATTGGTCAATTTTGAACTCTGAGGACATCCTCAAGAGTTTCAGTTAAATCTATTCACTGGTTCATGAGGTATTTTAACAGACAGGCAGAGTTGACTTCAAATAGTTATTGTAATACTCAAAGTTGAGTCTCAGTCTCAGCTACTAGCACACTAAATTGTAGGTTGATAAATGTAAAATTGACTGAGTTGTGGCTTGTTTTGTGTTTTATAAGGTCATTTGGCTGTGGCAGCCGTCTTGAATCTTGTTGACCATTAAAAGTTAGTCAGTTGTGGATGCACATCCAAAGATTACTTTCAGTAAGATTTAATGAAATCCATCCAGTGGTTAATTTTGCTAACAGACACACTTACTCAGACACACAAGCACACAGACCCGGGCACAAACTAGTTCGCCTTCTATGGGTGGATGAAATAAAGCTTTTGTGAAGTCAGAAGTGTCAACGCTGACCTTTTTATAAACCGTTAACGCCACAGGAAATGTTCATAAATGTCATGTAGGATTTTTCAGGGTTCAGCGTGTGCAACAATTACACCTCTCTCTCTATCTGCTTGTAATCACAGTTAAGCTGATTGTAGCATTTTTTTTAGTTTAACTAAACTCTACATCTTTTTCCATAATTGATGTGGAGTCAGATTACATTTTTCTCTCCATCCTTCTCCCCCCTCTCTCCTCTCTCTCTCTCTCGCACACTCTTTCCCTCCCTCTTCTCTCATTCAGCTGCACACTCCTCATCCCTCCAAAAACCAAGCGGGCTGTCGCCRCTCCCTTCTGTCTGCCCCATCTGCGATGCAGTATGGGCCGCTGGCTTGATAACGATCGGCGGGMAGGGCGTGGGGCCGCACACGAGGCAAAAGATGGGCCGCTAAAATGGAAGGCACCAAAATAAATAAATAATTACTCCGCTCGCCGGCCTCACCAAGTTTGCGAGAGACCCTGGCCCTGTAGCACCTCTTCCTCAGCCCTCCTCCCAGTCATGTGTGTCATGCTGTGTAATCCRCTGCGGTGATGTGGGGTGGTGAAGAGGCAGCGGGGGGTAGAGGAGGGGGGATGGTCTTGATAACGCAGCAGATGCACTCAAAYCCTCTGAAGGCCATCGAACCAGAATTGGTACCATGTGTTTTTCTATCCCCATCCGCCCCCTTATTCTTCGAGCTCGGGGGCTCGTTAAAACTTTAATACACTGTACAATCGCTGTAATTGAGTCGAATGTTCAAGCTCTTGCGGTCACAGCTTTAATTTATAAAGTCCCCATGAAAGTTTAATGGATCAGCAGTTGTAGGGTCGCCGCTATCTAAATCATTCTGCTGCTATTGCGGTCCGTTCGGCCTGCCAAGTCCCGCCGTTAGCATCCTGTGCCCTACAAAGATGGCCAGATTGCTCCGAAGTGACGACTGGTGCCGGACGTCTGTTCGACACACTGTACCTATATGTCGTTTGCAAAAGCCTGCGACTGTTTGTGAGCGTGCGCGGCAAACGCTGCCAATAAATGTGATGCTTTTCATCAAATACACGGAGTGTAATGTTGTCTTTTTCTTTCCATTGTTTTATTCATGCCAGCAAATACAAAGATCCCCGATGCTTGATGAGTGTTGAATAGCATCCCCCTCTTAATTATGGAGCAGCCCTGAGGCTTGTCAGAGAATGTAGACGAGATGAATTTGGTACCCTCGGCTCCTCCTGCTTATAAAATGTGTGAAACACAGTAATTTGCTTGATGATGAGAGATATGATACGCCATGTCCTTGTTTCAATTTTACCAACACCTCGCCTAACTGAGCTGGAGATGTTTATTATTGTTATTAATATTTTGTCAGGAAGCGGGGATCTGAGTGACAGCCCGGGAAAGGGCYTATTAAAAAAAGTTATTGTCTACGATCACCGTAGAGAGATACAACTCTGTGATTAATGGTGTATTTTACAGATGACAAAAGGCACACAGAGACTCAGACCTGCGGGGGTAGCACTGAAAAATCACTGCAAGGAAACAGTCGGGTATCTAATGAAAGAAAACACTCTTGAGATGTGTGCATCCTCTTGTATTGCACAAGGCCAAAATGAAATTATTTCTTTCTGTTTGACCCACTTAGTGATCTCTAAATGTGATGTTTCTTAAATTTAAGTATAGTTTTTTTATGTCATTATTGCATCATGGAGCTCTGAGATGAAAGTAACAGCATTGATCCCAGTAACTTGACAGACATCTTAAAGAAAAACCATAGCAGTCTTTTGTCAGAGTTAATAAATTTAGCCCATCTCAGTCACGCTGTCTCAGCATCTTAGCTTTAGAAGCTTCTAAGTTATGTCAGACTCGCTGCACGGCTGCGTCAGAGAAACAAGCGTGGAGCTGTCTTGTTTAGGCTCAGTCATATCCCCTTCTTGACTTTACTTGTCTAATATTTATCACAGAGGTGAAGTCAAAACCAGATGTGGATGTCTAATGGTAAATTGAAGTTTGTCAGTTGGTAAAGGGCGGGGGTATTATGTATATTCCAGGCCCGTGGTTCAATTCTATACCACATTCAAGTAACTATTTTACCTTCAATTGTTGTGAAAATGCTGTATATATTAAAAATAATTTTGGCTTTATATCTAAACGCCTTGAAATTGGCCTCTGTCTCTTTTAAGAACCTCAATCTGTCTCCGAAACTCCCACTTCAGCACGTCTTGGGGTGTTCTGTGGGGCGGGAGCTCGGCTGCAGACAGAGCTCCAGGGAGGAGCTTTGTGTAAAAAGGCGGGGCTTTTTACCAGCAAATGTTTAGGCAGCTCCACATGGCTACCACAGGAGATTCAAGGATTGCTCAAACATGCATGAATGAGTCAAAGCAACACTCTGGGTATGTGTATGATGAGGGAATTTCATTATAACATGATATAAAGC
>NW_013952441.1:1072967-1080340 GCF_001266775.1 Austrofundulus limnaeus | reverse complement strand
ATTAAAGACACTGAATGATTTCATGTACTTCCTTTGTTGGTATGATGACATGCATTTTCCATGTGTGTACTTAAATATGTAAATCTATAGATGTCCAGTAGAGGAGGCTATGTGATCTGGACTGTCCGAGTCCTATTTTTTTCCTTCTAGTACCCACCTGATTAAATACAAGTCTTAGAAGTACTCATGGGAGTAGGCTTTGTAGTCTTATCTCTTACCATCTTTCCAAGGACATGAAGCATGTTAGCCTCTGTCCTCCTCTGTCTCTTGGGTAAGATCGATTCATTCCCACAAGGGATACAAGCTGTAGGGCAGCAGAGAGGTGAGCAGTAAGCACCATAAACACTCCTGTCTTACACTTTATAAACACACCCTGGGGCCTCAGCAGTGTGATGGCTGTGTACACTATGTAGTCCAAGTGATGTCAYGGGGGTAGTGGGTTTAAGCAGGTTTTAGCTTGACGCTAATCCCCTCGTGGCATACGCAGCGGACGAGAGGACAGCCCCTGCCAATACAGTCTATCAACCCCCATTGGATTAGCATGTCTCGTCCCCTCCTCCAGTCTGTTGTCATTGTCCAGCATGTGGTTTTACCCCAATTTCTTGCCCTCAGTCTAGTATGGATGAAACCATGATGCCTAGCACAAGCATGATCCCTGCTCAGTGGAGTAGAGCCTCACTCTAAAGGTGTGTGCCTTTTTTTTTCTGCCTGAATATGTGTGTGTGTCTTTATCATGCTGTATGACTYTCCTCCTGGATTTCTAATGTTTCCAGGGTTGAATTATTTAGATAGGCTGCCAGCAGGGAGCTACATGATAGCACAGACTTAAGAGTGAGGGGAGGGCTGGGGGTTACAGCTGCAGATCAGGTAAAAGACTACCTACTGCTTCACCTGTCCRTCTCTCCTCTCCATTTCTCCCTTCTGATTGGGGGCGATTGTAATTGGAGAGTTGAAACACAATACTCGGCTCTATTTTCTGCCTTTGTAGCTGCCSTCTTTGTCTTTACTGATGCCTAACTCAAGCAAGCAGTTGCATTTTGGTGGCTCTGTGGGCCAGAGTGTTCCTGTGTGGGGAGAGGGCCAGAACGACAGGTCTGTGAGCCGGTGTCACTACTGTGGTACCATCGCAGGACGTAGGAATTCTTTGCCACTGGGTGGTAGTGACGGTAAAGTTGGGTTTTACCATTATCTAGATCTTTCTGAGAAACGGGGTCCAGCCGCTCAGCCTTCTTTTTACAGACAGGACCAACATGGACAGCAGCTATTAAGAAACAACTCTGTCCCTGATCTGAACAGCAATCTCTACCTCAGACGAGCGATGGCAGCCCGGGCTTCAGCACCACCGCAGGATTACTACTTGGCTGATGCTACCTTATCTGGTCAGCCACCTGAAGATTCTGGGCTTTACAGGGATAACCAGCACTTGCTCAGCAGATCAGCCACGCATTATGGGCCCAGCGCTGGGGGGGTGAGGCTCACATGGGATCAAGGACAAGCAAGGGCCACACCTTCTTTACTGGCYTCTTCTTCTACGTCTGCAGCCATGCCTCCTCCCCCCGTGCCTCCACCTCCTCCACCTCCTCCCCCTCCTCTTCACGAGCTGAGCCGTTTGTACAGGGAGACTCTGGGATCTAAGATGATCCCAGACGTTCAGCGTATTGGTGGCAGCGCTTCTACTCCCGCTTTCTACGGGATTCAACAAGCTCTTCCCATTTACGCTGCTGAGCCACCGTCACTCACAGCTCGCGAACTTTACAATACCATCAACAGCTTGTCTCTGGATCCTCGCCTGCCAGCTGCCACCAGTTCTCTGGTGGATCCAGCATCTCAGGGAATGGACGGAGCTCTACAACGGGCTTATGGAGCTGTAGCCTCCCAGAGGTTGCCTTATGACCCAAACTATGACCCCACCGCACCGATGGTGGCTGTCACAGCTGGAATGACGTCCAACATGCCCCCCATCCATCCCAGCGCTGCAGATCCCAAGAAGATGGTTGACCCCACCTTTCTGTCCTACCTGCGAGCTGAAGGTTTGGCGGAGAGCACCATCACTCTCCTCCTGCAACATGGCTTTGATTCCACGGCAACACTGGGGATGATGGAGGACCACGACATCCGGTCCGTGGCTCCAAACTTGGCCCAAGCCCGTGTTCTGTCCCGTGTAGTGCTCGGGTGCAAAACAGGTGGGGCGGCAATGCGTACCAGATCCAACAGCTTCAGCCATCGGAACGACCTCTACATGCAGCCGCAGGGTTTGACAATGGACCCCAACCTGATGCAGCAACCTCCCAACGCCATGCAAAACGTGTCCCCCAGGATGGGAGAGTTTCTTGGCAGGAGACCAAATAGTGCACCCTCCCAACACCTCCTGGAGACCACCACCTTCCCAGGAACAAGGCCACTGGCAGCTGGAACCTTCCCAGTCAGCCCTGGGGGATATAACAATGTGGCAACCCAGGGAAGGCCTCTCTCCATGTATAACCCCCACACGGGTCTTGCCATGTCTGCTCTTGGACAGCCGCCTCCACCAGCACCCGGTACCCCTGGAGCAGCACCCAAAACCTTCTCAGGCTCCTATTCTCCCATGGAGCTGATGAAGAGACCCACAAATTTCCCCCTACCATCTCCTGTAGCTGCTGCAAGCCCCCTCCACAGCCCACAGCTTCTCCGGAAGGGGATCGGCGGTGCTCCCGAGAGTACCATTGTTCCTGTCACCACTACCACCRCTCTGCAAGGGCAAATCCCTGCCAACAACAAGATGGTGGGACGTCGCACTGGTCCGCCTGTCATAGTCTCAACCATGATCACCTCACCTGAGACAAGTAATGTCAAAACTTACCTTTCTCATTAATTACTTCAGCCGCTGTTGCTGTATTCCTCTAGTAACACTTACCGCCTGATTTTGTTTGTATGAAATTCATGGCGAATATGTGCTCTCCATGTGATAGATCTTAAGCATACGAAATCAAATCACACTTGACATTGTTTTTGAAAAGAAGAGAAGCATGTAAGATGAGCCTGACAAGTTAAGCAGCTTTACTCTGAGAGGTCTCCCTCTTTTTTTWTTTTTTTTTAAATTATGCAACTATTTATACAAGTATTGCAACAGAGTTGTGTCATTTGCCAGAGGGGATCCTGTCTCATCACCAAGTCGAAGCATTTTAAATGAGCAGCACTCACGCTATTGAGGTCAACATTTTTTGATTGTTTGCTTTTAATTAAGCCGTCTGTTAGATTTATTTTTGCACACTGCTTTTTTGGAGTTGCAGCGAGGCTTTTTTTTAAAAAAGGTTTTTGTACTTGGTTTGTTCAAGGATTACAGTGAAAATTTGGTACAGATGCACTGGAAAGCACGTCAAAAATACTTTAAGAATGCATGATAGTGCTTACCAGCTGTCCTTCCAAAAGGTACTACCACCTTTTTTTTTCTAGATAGACTGAGTYAAGTGTCAAAAACAGAACATACTGCTTGTTTTTTTGTATGTAAAGGGATTGCTGTCATTCTATTTTACACTGTACTCTCTCCTAATCTGGAGCTTAACGGCCACAAATCCAATTACACTAATTGGATGTATGTTTGTGTAGGCTATAATAGATAACTGTTTTTTATAGCTTTAAACTCTTGTTGCTTTGCAGTACAACTGGACAATGTTTGATTGATTTTTGTCATAGAGGCAAATGCATCTAAAATGTGTTTTTTATTTTTTAGTTCGAAACGATAATTTCTTTTAATTTAAAGTTTTGCTGTTTTCATTAGCCATAATATTTTTGAAGGAAATTTGTGACCTAATAACATTGTTGACGAAGAGAACAGCGCTTGGAAATTCAGTTACATTTTGTTGCCCTTGAGCAAAATTACGGCTACTTTCATTTAATTTCTAAGGTCAAATGTATTTTTCCTAATAGCACTTTTTTATTATTACTTTTTATTCTGTGTTCCTCAATAATAATTTATTTGAAAAAAAAACATGATTCAGAATAGCACAGGATCTTTGTGAACCTCAAAAGGTTTGTACAAACAGTAAAGCAGCTTTTCTTATTTTCAGTTAAATGTGAAAATGAAACCCAATTTGGGCTTATTTTTATACCTAAATGCCTTGATTCTTTCTCCTAACAAAATAATACATCACCCTGCTGGTTAGAGCTGATTGACTTAGAGAGAAATTAAATCCTTTTTTCAACACTGTTTTTGGTTGCGTAACCCCGCGTCTTTATTGGGTCTGTGGGTTGCTGCACTTGTTACTTTTATGAAGTGGTCTCCCTTAATGTGTTGTCAAGGAAATGAGAAGCAGAGAGCGAGATCCTGAAGATGGAGAAGCGGCTGTGGGGGCGGYACAGGTCCTCTCTTTTTTGAGTTCCGTGGAAGAATGTTCCTTTTTCGAGGTCACGCCGGCAGCTCCCCACCTCCCTCCCCTCCAAACACTCTTATCACAACATCATTTGCATGTGGCTGACATTTGTTGCTTCTGTTAATTCGTCTGATAATGGGCAGCCTTTTCTGCTGATCGGAAAGCATATTTCTTAATTGTCTGTTGCTAAGCGACGTAGATTTCAGTGTTAATCAGAGATAGATAATCTGCACATTTAAAGGGAAGGAAAAAGGTTGCATGCAGTGTTGCACGTTTTTTGTTATCTTTTTCTTTTTTTGCAATTGATAGATGAAGAAAATTGAGTGAAATAAGATGTTGTAAAGATCTTAATGAAAGCATTTTGTTCCCTTGCTTCCCCCCTCCCCCCGGCGTCCTGAGCACCAACATTTTAAAATTACTTCTCATTTTTGTTTGAAGGCTCTAGTGCATCTTTGAGGAGCATCTTTTATTACGCTCGGGATGTTTCATGTTCAGTCAAGCGTGTTGGTGAAAAGTTGATAACTCGTTCCTTTTGCACTCCGCAAATAAATACATGGTTCCTTTCATCATCTTACATTAGCAGCAGGGCTGTGAATGCATAATTTTAGTCTGCTTATTTTCAAACTTTACTCTCGAAGCACAAATTTGAAAAGAAGCAAATTCGTTCTTTATGTGAAAGCCGTAGGTGGGAGGGCCTACGCCTGTGCTCTGTTCTCCACTGCATTGGTTGGCTGAAGCCGTAAGTAGTTTCACTAATGACTTTAAACGGACGAGTCTAGCTTKGTTGCATCAGTTCCTGTCCACCTAAAGCAGGGAGAGTGCCTTGCAGTACTCAGATTGGCCATGGATGTTTCTGCCAGTAGCGTCCCACAGAGCAGCACAGGTGGGTAAACCTAAAGCTTCGGTCACGTGAAGCCGAGTAGTCTCCCTGATAGCTGTAGACGTGATTGGCTTGCAGCTGTCGGTGCGTGCTCGGTAAGTAAAGGTGGCCACTTGCACGTGGTTTCCTGTGAAGATAATCCGCAGAACATCCTCAGTGCTTTTCTGGGCTTGAGAAGTAGGCGGGGTTGAAGGGAGGCTGGTGTTTGTGAGCAGGATTTTGAAGCCGTAYCACCTGCATCTATTCCTTGATTGCTTACAATGTGCCCTGCTTCATACACCGCTTCCCAAGAGGTTTGACCAAACATGGCAGATCAGTTCTTTGAGCTGGGGCCACCACTGTTGCAGGAGACAGTTATGTAATCTTCCAGTACATGGGTCTGGCTGGTGCCTGAATGGGATTTCCATTTGGGAAGACATTTTCAAGGATGCATGACTAATGCACTTTTATTTGTCCTTGCCGAAACTGCTTTGTTAAGGTGTCTGATGATAATTTTAGGGTGTAAAAGTAGCACGTTTAAAAAAGAAAAGAAAAAAGTCCAGTCTCTCAGTCTGGCACTAAACTTTAAGTCTGTGCACTTGAGCTCTAATGTGTCTGTTTTCCTGTGGAGCCATTCGTCTTTTTCCAGGAAAATGTGTTTTGATTGCGACCTAACGTTACCATACATATATAAGTATTTCTAATGCCACCCCCCTACTGTCTGTCAAAGAGCAGATGGAGTTGGAATAAAAGTTGATTCTATTTTAAGACTTTAAAATATAAAAAGGTTGAAAGCCTTTGGGGTAAAAAGTGCTGTAGCCCTGTGTACTTCAACATCAWAACTCYATCTTTCAGCAGCAGGAAGTGCTCRTTTTCATCTTTGGGAGGTTGGATGTGAAGGAGCTGACAGCAGGACATAAAGACAAGCGCTTGTTTCCTCTAACTGTCTGCACTTTCCTTGGTCTAGCACTATTTAGTGTATATAAATTGTGGTTGGAAAGCATTAGGTCAGGGGCATGGTTGTCGTAGTTTTAGCCACATGGAAACTAACCAAATCATGACTACAGAACAGTGAAAAGTCGACAAAGGGAGAGTTCATTGGTACAGAGTCAAGATGTCTATAGAGCCCTATGAAATAAGTTTTTGTTTTTACCCAAATTCAGCTTTTTTCATTTTTTTAAATATAGTTTCACATTTTCCTTCTAACAATATATTTTTATTAACCTAACCTATAACTTGTATTATTAACTTAAAAATTGTGTAATAATAAAGTGACTGAAAAATAATTTAACAAATAAGCCACCGAATTCGAAATATTATTGCTGTTATTTCACTTTAATTAAATATAGTTTCACATTTTCCTTCTAACAATATATTTTTATTAACCTCTTGTATTATTAACTTAAAAATTGTGTAATTATAAAGTGACTGAAAAATAATTTAACAAATAAGCCACCGAATTCGAAATATTATTGCTGTTATTTCACTTTAACTAACATAACAAATTGTTGGTTCAGCAGAATATTAAATGCTTTTGAAAGGTATTTAAAAGTACTTACTTGTCTTTAAAAAAATCACAGAATCTCACAATAAAGCATTTTATTTTGCAAAAGAGTAACTTTTTAAAATTTGAACTTAACATAAAACTGTCATAAAGAAACAAAAAAATCGACAAATTTGACACCTGCCTATTGAATAAGCTCGTTTTATTTACTTTACATTTTACTCCTTGTTTACAATGCTTTATCTAAATCAGACAACACTTTTGTTAAAGGATTATCTGGTTCCACACACACAACAACAAAATCTTTGATAAACTCATGCTTCACTATAACTGATGTCGCTGAAAGTTGAGTTTGCAGGCGTCTGTCTCGCGCTAGCTTGTTTCTTCTCCTGTTTAGGAAGTGAGTGTCTGAATGTATCTGATCATCACGTTTTCTTATGTATCCAGTCGATCGTGTGCTGATAAAATTTTCAGATTTACAGAAAAGTTGTCCTCCAGATTCGTAAAAAAGTTGCTGGGGTATTGTTCTGCCTTTAACTTCGTTCTGAACTTTACATTTTTCATTTGGGAGGACGTTGGTGTTTCAGTGGGCCTCTTTGCAGTGGCTGAACTTTTTTTTTTTCCTGTTTGTATGGAGAAGAGAGCCCACCCTGCATGTGTC
>NW_013952441.1:1062070-1072284 GCF_001266775.1 Austrofundulus limnaeus | reverse complement strand
CCCCCACCCCGCTTACCTCGCATCGATTCCGTTTACAAGTTATAGATGTCATCTGAGAGCACTCAGTGTGGTTTAAAGAAATACTTTAATCACTTTAACAAGAAAACCTGTGGTTCTTCGACTTTAAATAAAGCTGGATTAATTAGATTCGATGAACGTGTTAATGAGGGGACATTAGCAGCCTGGTTGGAATTGGGTTTTAAAGACTTGTTGACGTTTTAGATAAAACACTTATCGGTGTTAATGGAGTGAAATATATAGAAGAGTTCTTGTAAATGTCTCTAAAATATAACAACAGCTTTATTCTGATATTTTCCTAAAAAAAAAACATGAAGTTATTGATATTTTAAAAACAAAAGCAGGGCTAAATAGATTTTTYAAAATCTGTCAGTTTTAGCTCTAAAACTAACTTTGTAACGTTCTTGATGAGATGAAGTGTATTTTCGTCGTCCGTCCTCGTCTGTGTGATTGCTGAGATTAATCATTTAGCTGTTTTTTTTTAGAAGATTGCATTGTCATGTTTGTTCCACGTGTCTCCTCACTTTGCAGCGTTTCTGTTTACATCTTAGCGGCACCGACACATTCTGCGGAACCCGCCTCGGCTTTCATACGATCCTCTCAATTATCTCCCATCAATTCTCCCGATATTTTACTGCCGTCTGTGCCGGAGCCAAGGAAGGAGAGGAGTTTTGTGCTCGCTGAACAGCAACAGCTGCATCCACTTAAACAGACAACTACCTCTGCACACCTCCCTCCTCCTCCTCCTCCTCCTCCTTCGTTTTTTTTTTGTAATCTCCCTCCCCCTCCGTCTCCCTCGCTCAGTGGTGGGCAGGTCACCCTGAATTATTCATCAGCGCGAAATGAAAAAGCTCATGGATTTTGAATATCTCTTCTGAAGTGCTGGCCAACATTGTGTGTGTGTGCTTTTTTTATGTTTTCTTTCTTTCTTCCCCCMCTTTTTTTCTTCTTCTTCCAGCTGAAACAAGTTAAGAGCGGCAGATCTCATTGCCGGGGTATTTCAAAGGTTAACCAATTGCTTTACCTTGCACACATATTTACTTATTTCATGGTCGGTGGCCAGCAGGGTGGGGGCGGAGAGTCACCGGAGACAGAAAAGGACTGAGGGGAGATGGAAGACGACTAGAATAGAAATAAAACTGAAAACAGTTATCTGGGTTTTACTTTATTTTTTTTTCCTCTTGGAAGAACTTTCTTGGTTGTTTATCCTCCTCGGATGTAGCGATGTTCTTCCTGAAACGACTACATCTTCGGTTGCTTTGCGGTCGTCCTCATCGACCAGTTGTCATCCATTCCCCATGTGGCCCCTCAGTCTTTCATCATTGTTCTCCTCCTCTTTTTTTTTTTTTTTGTGGTTTGATCTGTGGCTCGTGCTGCAAATCAGTGCTATCGGTTGCCGTTCATTCAGCTCGCTCGCTAACAAACAGGGCAGAGTTTCTCRGAACATCTCCCATGTGAGAACGTTCAGAATAGGCGGTGAGGATTAGTGGGGAACAATCCTTCAAGCGTCAGTGCTCTGTTTATATTCAATCTTTTTTTTTTCTTTTTTACATCTTGAGATGYTATAGTCACATGCTAATCTCTTTGTCCACTATTTTCTGGCTCTGTCGTTTTTAGTGTTTTGCATGTTAATAAAACTGAAAGGGTTACAACTTAGAGAATAAATCCTAAGTAATCATGAAAATAACGTTATTTACAATCTCTTGCTCAGAGTTAATGTTGTCAATGACTCTCCGCTACTACCACTTCACATTTTAGCCTCATATCTGTGAAATTGACTGAATTGTAGCYATTTTTGCATTGGCTAGTGCCAACTATCTTTGGTCGCCACCTTGATTTGGATCGATTCCAAAACATAATCGGTTGAAAACCATTTRTTTAAATCCATCCTGTGGTTTGTGAGATATTTTGCTAACAAACTGGTTTGACTCTGCTTTAAACAAAGATCTTTTGCGGTGATTAGCACTTTACGCAACAACTGCTGTAAAATTTTARCACGTGTTCATGTGCCTTTTGGCATCAAGCGATATTAAATAAAAAAGCTCCTTTATCTTTGTTTTACTTTACTTTTATTTGTTTAATAATACCTGAGAGAACCGCGCAGATCTGACCCTGCGTGCCTCTCGTCGGCCATTATGTAAGAACCATGTTTCTTCTCGGTCATTACAGTCCATTTTCTCCTAATACCAGTTTCTACCTCAGCCCCAACAATTACCCAGGAATCCTTTTAAGAGTATTCCCAAGCTGTACAAAGACCAAATGTTCATGCAGGAAGTAGCCAGGGCTTTAAGTGGCTAACCTTTTCCAAACTATTTTTAACAGAGCAGTAATGGCTGACAATTGGAGAGAAGAAAGCAATTTGATTTTCCTCTTTTCTTTTCTTTTTTTTAAGATGTATTCCAGGAAACATTTTTCGGACTCGTTTGCTTTTCATTTATTTAAGAGCATCCTGTGTACCTTCAGCTTAATGCACTTTATAGAAACTCATGAGTTGATGTCATGCGTGCTCATGTCGTGGCATCTGCGCAGCCTAAAGGTGTCAAGTGTTCATGTACGCTATTGTGTTCCCAAAATGCAAACTTCAGTTACAGTAGGTTTCTGAGAATTTTCTGTTCTGGGGAAAGAGGCTGCGCTTCACAAGGAAGTGTGAAATATCATCTGCCACGGTGGAGGGAGTTGGATGAGCAGGTGGGTGGGAGTCTCTCTCTTTTTTTTTTTTTTTTTCACGGGGGTGGGTATGATGATGAAAATGGCTGTAACTCTTCAGCAAAGTGAGCTTTAAAAGTCTGTAAGTGGACACCGTATAGTGTCTGAGGCCTGACTCCTAGCTGACAGCACCCCGTGACCCTGGAGTTTTTATCGTAATGGAGCACAGCTGGGCTGCAGCTTGGATGGGTTAATAGCCATGTGACAGCTTTTTATTATTATTATTTTGCATTGTGTGTGTGTGTGCTTGTGCATGCATTTTATTTACTCGTGCACGCTGCGTGGCACACAGGGCGGTGGGACTTTGCCAGGCCAGATGGCTCCTGTCTCTGAAAGAAGAGGAGGAGCGATGGAAGGAAAAGGCGAAAGGAGGGAGCTCGGAGTTGGCCTTAACAGCACTTGAGTGGCGTGTCCCCAGAACCGCCACATCTGGAGACCACCTGCAACTGGCTGTCTGCTCCATCCTCATCTAATTCCCCTTTAACTCACTTTCTCTTTCCCAGATGGGGGAGGTGGCAGCGGTTACGGCAGGGCTGTGTTTAGCCAGGCTACGCGTCCATATTTCTGCAACTTTAGCGTGTCTGTTCTATGGGAGGAGAAGGCCGCGGCAGTGGTGGCCGTGTAAAAGCATATTAAAAAAAATCTCTGTTTTTTTTTATAACTGCAGCAGCCTTTGAGAGTTGTGGGTTTAGTTTTTGTTATATTTCTTGTTTTATTCCTCCCCGAGTAAAAAGACAGAGCGAAAATGTTCGCTTTTCTTCCTTTTGCTCTTGCTACAACTGATCCAGAGGCCACAGGGGGGCTGTTCCTGCCTGAAARATAAAGCCCGCCTGCCCTCCTTGGCTACCCCCAAATAAAATATGCTCATTTGCATTCCCGCGCTGTAATTTATCCCTCCTCTCTTTCTTTTTCCTTTTTGTTTCACTATCTCTATCCTTCATCCCTGCATCGTCTCAGCCCTGGTCCTTGCAGTTCCGCAGGGACYGAGGCGTGGGAGGAGAAGAAAAAGAGGGGAGTTGGAGAAAACAAAAGCAGAGAGGCAGTGTTGACTTAGGTTCGTTATCTGGACAGCTGCTGAAGGGGTCTAAGTGTGTGTGTGTTGGCATATACGCCTCAGGGCTGGTATTTACCCTGCCTGCTTACACCACGACAGGTGCTTCTCAGTGGATAAACCTGAGCTTCTTAAATAAATTCTAGGAATATTTGCATTTTCTGCGAAACAGCAGCGTAAATCCTGAGTGCTCAATGACTGCTGAAGAAGCTGAAACTGAGCTGTTAAAGCTAAAATAATAATCAATTGTAGCCAAACCTTGCTAGAAGTAAGAAATACCAAAACATTTGTTGTAAAAGTAGCAAAAAATTTGTAAAATACTTGCTATAAAGTATTTTGTGCAATGCTAGATAAAAGCTGAAAGTAGCAAAGTGCAATGCTAAAGAACTAAAGGCCAGCAAAAATAATAAAAAATAGTTAAACGACAAATAATAGGTAAAAGTTGCAAAACTATTGCTAAAAGTATCATGGGAGCTAAAAGTTGTAAAGTAGTAGGCAAAAGTAGCAAAGGAGCTATAAGTAAATTTGGCAAAGTAGCACTGAAAAATGCAAAAAGTTGACTTTACTTAAAAAATTTATGCAAACTCATTGCCTCAAAAAATTAAGTAATGTGAAATCAAAAAACTTAAGTAACCGTAACTAATTTATCTTAAGTTTGCGCAACTCAACTAACTTGATAATTTTAAGAAGCAAAATAGTACGCATAACCTAATTTTCTTTAGTAACCACAACTTAAGAAAAATAAGTTCTGTATACTTAAAATTTGAAAATTTGACCTTACTTATAAAAAATCTTAGTAACATAAGTAATATTATTATAATATAATAGTACTTACTTAAATATAAGTAAATCTAACTTATGTTTTGTTTACTTAAGATATAAGTATATCTTAAGTAAACAAAACACAAGTTAGATTTACTTATATTTAAGTAAATCTAACTTATGTTTTGACTTATGTAAGACTTTGTTGTATGGACTTATTTTTGTGAAGTTAATTCAACTTATTTTTGAAGTTGTTTTAACTTAGAAATAGCAAGAAAATTAACCTGTTCTTAACTTAGCTTCATCAAGTTAGTCTGACTTGCATGAACAATAGTTTCCTTAATAGAATCTAGGAAATCGATTGTCTCCAATGAATTAAATAACCTTAACAAAAGATAAGTTTACAAGGTACAATGCATTTTTTTAAAACTGTTATCCTTGGCATCTTAATGAAAGGCCCATGTGGCCAGTGAAAGACATGAAATAAAAAACTAATCAAGTTGTAAAATTAGCTAAAGAGTAGCTGCTGAAGTAGGGTTTAAAGAGAATGATGTTGTGGAAGGATTTGAAGAGATTTTTATTTTTTGACATTCTGGTAAAGGAGTTAATTTCTTCATCGGAGATTTCAGCTCCTCACCTAAATTGCTGAGTGAGCACCCGTGGCTTTAAACTAAAATGATTTTACATAATTCATTCTCGGCTCGTGAAGTGTAAAATAACTTGAGACTCTTAAAAGGGTAAGGTGAAGTGGAGCTTTTCAGCTCAGATTTGCAGGGAATGGCTTGTGCTTTGGTCAAATTGAGGTTAGATTACATTCTTGTCACAAATAAATCTCAGCAGTTTTAATTCCTTTATGACGTCAAAGGTTTATTACAAACGGCCAAAAAACCAGAGTGAAATATTCTGAACTAATAATAAAAGTTCCTTACTGTAATTCTGTGGAATATCATTGATTTTTGTCCATAGTGTTTACCACGCCACTGGAGACACCGTCAGTATTATTTATCTGAACTGATTCTATAGAAATCGATGAACATTGAATTCCAATAGTGGCCCCATTCTGCCTGCCAGCTCTGATTGATTTCATGACATATGTAGATTAGATTCCTATCAAAACATCTCCAAAAACCCTCTTTCATAAAACACATAAAGAATGATGGCGTCATGAGGATGATTTACTCTGATCTGGGTGCTGTTGGTCTTTCTGAAAGTAAACACTTAAAGAGATCAGACCCGACACATGTATGTCTTTTTTTGTTAAACTGTGTCATTCCCACCCACCCCACCCCCCAAAGACACCAAAATTGTGACAAACCTTAGTCTTCAAACCAGTAGGGTTACAATAGTCTTTTTTTATTCTTTGTTGTAGGTTTTTCAAAGTGTCATCATCAAATAATTACATTAAATAATTAGAAATGAAAGAAGCTTATTTTTTTTCTTTGCTAATTGTATCCAAACATTCTTTGGAGGAGAACAGGGTCTCTGCAGAAACTAAAGCTTGGGTTATACTTTTATACTTGAGTAAGATGTGAGACAGCGGTGATTGCGTCATTTTGGACGTCTTCTTCCTGAGTGAGTATAAACGAGTTGAAGACGCGGCTGGCCATAATTTGTCAAAGATCCTCCCTCTGCCCTCCCACAGCTCATATAAGTACATAAAAAAACGATGGCTGGATATTGTATTTTTTTWAAATCACTATGATCAGTGTTTTGTTGGGTGAAGAGTCCGCAGAGGAAAAACTTTTTTAAATGTTAACGGTGGTGATGGAAAAAAGACGTGAAAGTCAGCTGTGTGCTCWCGTTCAGTAGGATCAAAAATCTGCTCTTTTACCTCTTTTAACTACAAACTTCAGACAAAAACAAAATATTTTAAACAAAATAACAAGCAGAAGGCAGAACTGATTGGAGTCCAGCTCCTCAACGCTCCACGGGCAGGACCACTGCTTGCTCCTCTTGAACAAACATGCCCACAAAGTTCGAACATATAATGTAATGTACATGACTGCTGTCGCCGGAGGATAGCAGTGGGAGAGCAGACGGAACAAGACGTGCGTCTCGAAGTATAAACCAGCCTTAAGTAGGAATTTCTTGGTGTGTTTGAGGAGTTTGTCAAAGACGTGATTGGTCAAATTGACTACTTTGGGAACACTGGGCATCTGGGGGGATGTGTAGCTTGGTTAAAGACTGTTACATATTTTTAAATATAAATAATGATTTTAGTCATAATTCAAGATAGGAAGATTTGAACGCTGTACACGTGGAGGGATGTGTAACAATTCGGCTCAGTCAGGACAGCCCTAACCTGCCTGGAAAAAGATTGATATATATTTGAATATGAATATCCGTCATATATCTAGAGAAGAAGGTGCTAGTTGCACCAAATTTGAAGTCARTGAATTGTGTTGATTAATTATGTTCACAATAATTTGACTATTATCATTACTTCATCTTTTAACTTTCCCCACAAGACAAATCAGTTCGACCAATCACAGTTTTGAGGAACTCCGCCCATCCCAGAATCCTAGCCTATGTTCCAAACTCCACCAGCTCCATCATGGTTGGGACAAATTCTGCCCATGGACTGCAGAGAACCCTACTTGYTTTGGAAAGTCAGGTTTCCAATGTTGCACCTCCAGATATTCTCTCCGCTTTAAAGATGTGCTTCAGTGTCTTTTGTTGCACACAGCATCATAATGTTTAGTGCCCCCCAAAAATATAGAATTTATTGCCATAAAAAGTCAACAAAATAGCATTTGCCTTAAATAATTGTTGCATCTTCTAAACATAGCGACAACATTACCGAATAAACCATTTACATCAGGGCTATTCAACTAAATTGCTCCAGGGGCCACAGTTACTGCTGGTCAACAGCTGAGGGGCCGAACATCCAGCAATTAAAGTTGTTATGTAAATAAACCAAGTATTACAAAGACCTGTTACCTTTAAATTAGTTTATTTTACTGCATTTAATCATGAAAACAACATACAGAACCCTATAAAAGTAGTGATAATTAAACAATATCAAAACAAAAGGAACACATTATGCCTCCTATTTGACACAAATATTTTGACATCTCTGACTTGCCAAATTTTTAAACCAATTTTATTTCACTTTCATCATTTTATCTTCAGCTGCTTGTAGTTTTAACTGTCTTGAGTGTTTATAGAAATTGTTTTACCAGCTTTTAACCAAGATGCTGATGTTTCTGTAGATACCAAAAATGTCTATGTTTAATAAAAGAACTTAGAGTAATTAAAGTAGAAAACCGGGGTTTGGGCTTAAGAGATGAATGAACAAATTGGCGGGCCGAACTTTGGTCAATCGCGGGCCGAACTTTGGTCACGGACCGCCAGTTGAATAGCCCTGATTTACATAGCTTTTTCTTTATACTTGAGCGCGAGCTGTTTGTGTGTTTTGTAAAAGAAAAAACACGGGTATCCTCCAGGGTACAATCACCACAGAGCTAAACATCCCTTAACCCAAGTCCTGCATCTGAAAACAGCCCCYGAACCTCGGATCAAATGTGGTGAACTCAGGCCTGGTCTCCAAGCGGCAGGTTGGCTCGCTCTACCGCTTGCTTCTTYAAAATCCCTTTAAGTGCTTTGTGGGGCGGGGGTGGGGTGGTGGATTTAACCAGCCTCTACATCCAGCTTCCTCTCAGCAGCACTTACAGGAAAAGGGCACGTACAGTATAATTAGGCTGGTTAAAGAAGAGAGCTTCCTTTCAGTGTTAAGTCCGTGTAGACCGTAAGAAAGCCTGGACCATTTGCCGGGTCTTCCAGAGCACGACCGCTGCTCTTCATGTTCAACCGTGCCAAGAGTCGGTGCTTGGAACAGCCACGGAGCTGGAGGGAAATTGCAGCATGAACTTTGCATTTAAAGTATTAAATGTAATATTAGTTTTAGAGGGTTTTAAAGAAATATAAACCCCGTTTGGGGGCAAGAAGATGTTGGCCACTGTGATTTTAATATTTTTTTTTACCCTAAAATGTATTTGCTGTGCTGAAAGGTGCGGCTTTGTGGCAGCGATGTCTTGGGGACAAACAGATGTAGGGTCTGGCTGCCCTTCATCTGGAAAAGTAGCAGTTTGTTTGCAGGGCGGCGTCCTGCTGTGCCAATCTGTTCTCTTTATTGTTTAGTCACCCTCTCCAAACATGTAACATCAAGTGTTGGRCTCACAAACATATAGTGTTTACACTAAGTCTTTGGCTGCTTGTTGCTTATGGCCTCTGTGCAAATAAAGCCTCGTTTATTTAGGATTTAAAAAGGCAGAAAGAGGAATAAATTGAATTCTCCACYRCATTTTGAACAAATGTGTCCAGTTTGCATTACAAGTGACCATTTACACCAATCTGCTGTGTTCTTTATTACTCTTCATCCTCTGCTCTCTGTACTCGGAGCATTCCTCCCATAAAAGCTTTGTGTCTTTTAGGAAGGAATCCATCTATGTTCCATGTTATCATATAGCTGTCAGTCACCCCCTCCCCTGGCTGGCTTCTCTCCGCTGCACTTTCTCTAATGTTATTGAAGACAGAAAGATCAGAGGGGGCAACCATCTCCCCACACTCCATCAGAACCGTGCGTACGTGAGTGTGTGTGTGTGTGTGTGTGTGTGTGTGTGTGTTTGTCTTGTCGGCTGACAGGAAGTCGTTGCCTTTGATGGTCACACTCCTCAGATGTGTCATTTCTGCAGACGGTGGCTCAGATGACATGCCGTGTCACAGCTTGTTGGGCCTTCAGCGCGGAGGAAAAACAGCCTTGGAAGTTAAACACACACACACACACACACACATGGAGACACACTCGAAAAAAACAAAAAACAAACATGAAGTGAAAGCACATCATTACTCCAGGATGGACTCTTCCAGTCTTCCTGTGAGCAGAAAAAAGTGCCCGAGCGGTTCCACCTTTTCCACTTTACTGTCACTGATAATCGCTCGTGGCGCCGAGCTCTTTGTATTTCAGTCGCGCTTGTCATAGAGCCGATGAGGTGTGCGTGTGTGTGTGTGTGTTGTTGCGCACTGGGCTTGCTGCAGACTGGCAGAGAGGCTTCCTTTTGTTATTCTAAACAGCCGCTTGTCCTCGCGGTCATTCAGCAGAATGATCTGACTCCACACACACACACATACACACACACACACTGCCGACGCCTTCGCCGTCGTCCCCCCAGAGACCAAACTATGAACTTAACACACTCGCCTCTGATGACTCCACAGCTGCAACAACTCTGCCGCCGTCATTCGGGCTAAACGCTTCATTGTTCTTCATTTAATATTTGCAAGAATGGGTGTTGATGTGTTGTGTGTTTTTTTTTTCAGAGAAAGGTAATGTTTCCTTCAGGTGACCCCCCCCTCCCCTTCACAAAAACCCCAACTAAATAAAAATCACAGCCCTCGTGCAGCTTTTTGTGCATATGTGTGCGAGGATTAAAAAGGGATCTGTTTGGAGCTTTTATCAAAGTGAGAAAAGGATGAGGGTGGCGGTGGTAGGTGAGGCTGCGTGCGAGAGAGTGGCGGAAAAAGGGGCAGGCGCTCTCAAAACGCTGAGGAGTCCAGATCAGAAATAAAACAGGGAAAAGGGGGGGGGGCAGAGGGAGGAGGGGATAAAGGGAGGGAGGGATTGTGCTTGAGAGTGTGTTGTGTGTGTGGTGAGTGTGTGTGTGTGTGTGTGTGTGTG
>NW_013952441.1:1058877-1060675 GCF_001266775.1 Austrofundulus limnaeus | reverse complement strand
CCCCCCCCCCCTTCCTTTCAGCCACTTCTGTACAACTCACACAGGGTTTGTGTGCTCGTAGGAATCGGAAAAGAAAAAAGCATTCAATGAGTAATTCAGCCCCAGTACACCAGGAGTCGGCTACACACTCTGGCAGAGTGCCATTTGAAATGGAAGGAAACTCCATCGAGGAAAACAAAGTGTTGTTTGACTTAATGGCACATCTGTGCATTATGCCAAGCTCTGGCTTTACCCCACAGTGGAGCTGCAGGCAGTTTGCCAGGATTCTGTGTTGGTTCCTGTGCATCACTTGTCACAAAAATGCAAGTGTGTTCCTGCTGTACATGTTTCCTTACAGATCTCACTTTGTCTTTACAGCTCGCTCTGCTGTTGTGAGACGGAATTAATGTGCAATTTGCTTCGTGATTGCACGAATTCTGTAATGCAAATAAGCCTGAATGCACTGATTTGCACATCTCAAACTCAGAATTTATTCACAATGCAACATAGAAAACATATTAAACGATTAAACTAGGAAATTGCACTTTTTCTGTAGATAAGGTCATTTTAAATTGTATATTAGGAACACGTTTTTAAAAAGTTGGCCGTGCTTTACAGTGAAGCATCTCYTCTTCTAACAACAGTCTGTAAACATTTAAAAACTGGAGAGCGGTTCGGAGTCTATTCTACCTGTTGTGCAGTCCAGGGTCAAAGTATATGCAGGTTTTGGAACAGCACGCTCTCATTTAAAAGACATATTGTTCAGATAAGGCCTTGTTTATTTTAGCAAAACAGTGGTAAACTTCATCCATAAGAACAGCATGGCTTCGTAGTTTGGCTGGTCTGACTGTTGAACTCCCAGAATCCATCAGACAAGAATGGGTCCCTGAACTCTTTGATCATTTTTTTTACATTTAAAAACCGATATTGAAAAACAAAATATTGTTGGTAATTTTATTTTCATTTTATACTCAAATCAAAAAAATGACCAGTCTGTTTTTTTTTCCTCAAGCTGAAAGTTTAATACCATCGTTATCAGGCCGTTTAAGGTAGAGCTAGTTAAATATCTTTAATAACAAACAGCTGCCTGTTAATAATAAATAAATGTTAGCTAACCAGTTTGGCGTTTCTGCAGCTAACTGCAGACTGTGTTTGTTRATAACCTAGCTTGTAGCTAATTTTATAAAAGAAAAAAACTGTCTAGCTCTACCCTAAATGGTCTGATAATGGGATGAATAAACATGCTTTACTTTCTAACTAGCGAACCAGGCAGGTGCAATAAAAAACACTAGGTGTCAGCTGATAATGAAGCCTTTCTCTAAGAGGTCCATGGTGAGGAACATTTTTAAAATAATAAAAATAAAATAGAATAGAATAAAAACAGCTTTTACTGTCCCGCGTGGGGAAATTCAGGTGTAGTAGCAGCAGCAGATACATACATCAATCCATAGAAACAGTAWATTGCTAAGTGACATATCAACTGTAGCAATAATAATAGATTTCTGTTAGATTAGATAGACCTTTATTGTCATTGTACAGAGCACAATGACATTACAGTTCAGAACACCCATTCAGAAGAAGACAGAACATAACAAACATAGAACAGGTGCTCTGGGTCTTGCAGCCACAGACCTCAGCACAGAGCAAGGGTCATCTTCATGAAGACATCATGAGGAGGTGCATCCCTTAAAAGAAAAAAAAACTAAAAACCGCACAAGGGAAGATGAGGGAAAAAAAACAAAACATCATATTATATCAACAATGTGACACACTATGGTGTTTATAAAAAACCTCTGCATAGAGCACATTTATTAGCCAG
>NW_013952441.1:1039391-1058778 GCF_001266775.1 Austrofundulus limnaeus | reverse complement strand
GAGAAGCTTAGAACACTGAGGGTTTCTAACCTGGTGTCCTTCATCMGAGGGACAAAAAGGTTTGATTAAAGCCCAGTRTCTTTTGGGGAGAGCAATGGGCCCACTTATGAGGCCCCCGCTCACCTGGGTTGTACCCATCCCCAATTACCAATACCAATATCAACAATGTGACACACTATGGTGTTTATAAAAAACCTCTGCATAGAGCACATTTATTAGCCAGAGGAGTAAGTGAGTTTAGGGGGTTGTGTATCTGAAGCCATGAGTGTTGTCTGCACTTGTGTGAATATCTAAAGAAGGAGCCCAAAGAATCGAGTCCTCAAAACCCGCGCAGCCATAGTCCAGAATATGGATGGTAACTGTAAGACAGTAACAATAAAAACTAAACATAGATCAAAATAAAAATAAGAATAAAAATTACTGTGCTGGACTATCAAGATGAAAAATAGATAAAAATGAAAAATAAAAGCAAGATACTGTGCAGAAAAATACAAAAATTACAGGAAGAAACAGTCATGACAGACTCATGATCCGAAGGGGTGTGCAAATTGTGTCTAACCCAGGGGTGTGCAAAATGAGTCGAACTCAGTCATTAAGTCAGTGTTACAGTACAGGAAAAAAGATGTGCAATTGCCACAGGTTATTATTTATGTAATGATTAAATCAACTGACCCAATGCAGAATGGGACCTCAGTCCCGTCTAAAAACTCCAAGTTTCTAGATGTTTACAGCCTGTTGTTAAAAGAAGGRAGGCTTTGCAGTGGTAAATCAGTGAAATTCAGTTTTTATTTACAATTTAAACATTGCCCATAATGGTTTAAGTTTTACTTGCCTTACAGGTTCTGTGCAAATGGTAATGTCGTGATGGGCCTCTTTCAGCCTGAGCATGTTAATACCGTGCTCTYAAAACCGAAAAGTTGGACTTGTTGGTCCAGCAAGATCACAGTTTTACTTTTCGTTAAAGGTTGATGTCAGAATGTATTTCGTCCCCACATCGGTGGAGCTGATGGAGCCATTTTGATAAATTCGTCTCTTCTATTAGCATCAGCTCAAAGTCCAACAAGAGCTTTCAGGGATAAATCATTAAGAGGGACATGTACCATCTGATTTCAGTTTCCAATCAAACGTTTCTTTTTGCAGATATTTGAAACTGAACGCTGTGTTTGCTCAGTTAATTAGTWACATTTATTTTAAAGGAAGGTTTTGTCATGTTTGTAAAGCTGGACCCCGGTGCAAACTTTGGACAAAAGGCATCTTGCTGTTGTTGACCGAGCAGCTGATGTGGGTCACGTCTCTCCGGTTAAACGGCTGTAACTGTTGGTCAGCGGCGGCAGCGGCGGCGGACCTTGTTATCAACACAGATCCACTGTTGAGCAGCAGCTTGGGGTTGCTAGGTAACAATTGATGATAATAGAGATGTGGAGTGGCTTGTCTGGTCGTCACATGACCACATATCTGTTGGACTCTTCTTCGTTTCTTCACGTGCTCTTTCCCCTCCCTCCCCTCTCCCTTCTATCCCCTCTGCCCCCTCGTTTGGAGGCAACTTAACACCAGCTCCAGTGGTAGGAAGAGACTCCCAGCTCCTTCCACCATATAATGGAAACTCTGGCCTCATCTCCCAGCGCTACGCCGCTACGTCCCGCTGCCAGACTCTGACTAAGTGTTGCTGGCTGAGCATCCAGAGCCCGAGCAAGAGTTCGGCTTCCACAAAGTGTTTATCCACTGAGGTGACTCAAAGAAAAATACTAGACTGAGAGTTTGTGCAGATTCTTTGTTGTCTGGATAAAGGGGGTTTAGGACCGTTTTGACAACAAGCCTAGATTTCCAAAATAGTCTTTTTTTTTTTTTTTTTTTGACAGGCTGTGTTGGAATCTAATTGAGAATAATGTTCAAACCACTAACTGAGGTACTCCACGTTTTTTGGGGCATTTAACCAGGATTTGAAAACATTTTAGTGCAACAATATCCGCAGATTTATTGAAATTAAGATTTTATAAAATAATTCAATTCCTCGGTTACTTAAAGCAGTGGTTCCCAGCCTTTTTAGACTTGTGTACCCCCTGAGCCATTTTATCATACCGCTAGTATCCCATCTGTCACACGTAATGATGATTCTCTAAAACTATAATGTACAACTGATTATTAATTGAAAATTATTTATTTAACCCCCTAAAACAGGCATTTCATTCTTTTCAACTCAACTCAAAGATAAAAACACTGCCTTGAAAGTCAATAAGTAATTATTTAAATAAACCAGGTAGTGGCAGGTGCAGGAAGCAGCAGCGTCCAAAATACATCAAATATCCGTGAGATTTCGCGTTGTTTTTTTTTTTTACTGGATTCCATTTTGTGTCAGTTTCGTGATTCCGTTTGCAATTTCGGCATTGCAAAAATCATAGGGCTCTACAAATTTCAGTCCTATTTTTATTTTTATTTTTTACACRCCTGGGAAATTCTTCCACATACTCCCGTATGCTCGCGTACCCCAAGGGGTACACGTACCCCTGGTTGGGAATCACTGATTTAAAGGTTGACTGAACATTTATCTCACATCATTATTGGTCTAACTAAAGAATATAACRTCACTTCAAACTCGTGTCGCTTCGTGGAAGTTGTTGGCATTACTTTGCCTGTTTGACTCATCTGAGCAGTTCATTATTTTTCGGCGGTAAAATGATTTGAAGACTAATCGCCAGCGAGGAAAACCATTAGCTGCAGCTCCAGATCTGACAGAGTGTATCCTTACACACACCCAGCAGGGAGTGTGTAGATGTGTGAAAGTGTGTGTGTTAACGTCTTCCTTTGGCAGGTAAACACACAGCAGCATCTGCCTTCCCCGAGTGAAAATTAACTCGTACGCAGTCGTCTCCTAAAACCACACACGCACATTAGCAGCCTGGCAACAGTTTGACAACATGCAGGGGGAAGCGAGAAGACGGAGGAATGAGAGGAAACAAGGGGGGTTAATTAACAGAGGAGGGAAATTAAGAGCACTATCCCACCCGCGGTTCTGACATGACCCCTCACCGTCCACAGGCTCCTGCCCTCAGTAAGCGTATTAGCTGATACTTGATGYACCGTGTTGATGTTGCCGTTAAATTAAAAGTGAAAGTTTCAGCCTGTTTCTGTTGATTTCAGTGAGATCTTTAAGCGTTTTGAAGAGTTACCCGAGGAAAAAAAACAGAGGAAGCTAAGCTGAAGGTGACTATTAGTGAGAACTCTGCTGATCGCTTAATGGTGCCAAATTATCTCTTACAGGAAAGATGGCGTCTGAGTGGTTCTCTCTGAACTCCACTCAGGCCCACTTTACATGATGCTCTGACGGAATGTAATGCATTATATAAAGAGGTTAATTAGTGCAACCTTAAACATCTACAGCATACAGTAATGATTCACTGGAGTTAATTGTTGATGGACAGACAGCTGCTTTAAGTCAGTTATACAACAAGGCAATATAGATTTTATTCTGTAGATGACCTGTTGATTATAACTCTTATTATGAATAGTTTATTAGTTTTTTTAAAGAACCAATATAACAAATATCTTGTCAACTTTTGAAGACATAGTTCTCTACCTCTAAATATACCAGAGAATAAGTACCAGTTTTTTGACAACAATAACAATCGTGGAAAACATGAGCATTGTCRTTAAATTCAGTGTTTTGTGGTTAATTTGTTAGTTTTTGTTAACTATAATAACCCTGCGAAGTAGCTGATGTCAGTAGTAGCTAACATCAGGCCATAGATTCATGTCATCTACCCAGTCTGTGAGCAGTGACGGCTGAGCCACTGTTAAAGAAATGTCCTYGCCCCTTTTTAAAACATCCTTTGATAAACAGCGATGGTGCATCCCTGTAATTGTAAACAACAGCCAAGCGGACAAATAAAACCAGCTTCTGCTATGAATTATGGGTAGTGAAATCAGGAATACTGTGGATAATACTGAAAAGTATGGTGTGTACGACTGACTACATGCAAAATAAATAATAGAAATACTATTAAAAGTAAAAGTAAGAGAGTTTTGATCATTGTTGTGTTGTGGTGAGTAACTGCCATCTTGAATTCTGAACTCTCCCACTTTCCAACAGGGAATTCCCACTGGAGGAGGGGAGGAGGGGTCATTCTAGTTTCAATTCTGCGAAAAAGTCTCACTTGTTTTTCTCACCCAAAAACATCTCTGCCACAGCAAAAGTATCTGGCAAAGATTCAGTGAAACAGAGATTTTAACACGGTGAATTTCAGCTCATTTTGAACCCTGTGAAGCATCACCTAGTGGTGGGATGCCGTCATTTCTTACGTAAATTAATCCACATGCATTATGGGAGATGCAGTTTATGGTCAATACTGACTTTAAAGCAGTATATGCTTATTTTAAGACATTAATACATCTTTGAAGCTCTGGCGGGCCACATAAAATATCGTGGCGGGCCACATTTGGCCTGCAGGCCTTTAGTTTGACACGTGATATAGGTGTTAAAGTAACATCCAAGTGTCAAATCTGGTTGAACTTGAAAATCATGGCCAAGTCTTTCAAGGTATGTTTCTTTATTAAAAAGACTTTGAGACCAAATAACAGAAAAAAATAGTCTTCAGACAGCAGTTAGTTAAAACTCATTAGCATCTTTATCACCCAATATATTCACCCAGTATTATATATATTGAGCTAAAATTTGGTCTGGTTGTAGCTGAGAGTCATTCACAACACACAATCCAAGTGCTAACAGGTAATTTTATTTTCAAAGTGTGACCACAACAGCTCTAACCTGGCCGTTTCTCAACATGACATGATCATTTTTGGCCTACTTTTAAAACATCAGTGTTTAAAAGTCTCTCAGCCTACCTGTTCCTACATGGGTAGATATTTATGACCTGCACGGTAATCAGTTGCACAGCCATCACTCCAAAGCTATTTTTCCTCACTTTAATGAGATAGTGCTTTAAATTCCTGCAAGTAACACATCTTAAACGCATGAAATTCTACATAATTACCGACTATTTTCGATGCAGAAACCACAGGCGTGCTGTCAAGTAGCACCACGGAGAGCGAAAGGTGCTGATAAGGGTGTCATGAATGCATCACTTACCAGACACGCGTGTGGTGGTATTGTGAAGCTGACAGACCCAGTGATTCTGGCTGAGACTGGTTTGATATACATGCTGTCAGTTTACCGCGAGGGGAGTGTTGCCTGTCACCTCCATGCTTCCCCTGCCTGAATACATCATCTTCTCTGCATCAAAATCAGCAGAGTGAAAATCAGTCTGTCACAAAGGAGCACACTTACACACACATACACAGAGATACACAATTGAGATTATGGCGGGACAGAGTGGCAGAGTAGGAGGGAAAAAATATGATGGGGAAGGAGGAGAAGGAGTGACAGTTGAGGTGAAGGAATGACAGCGAGAGGAAGGGCGCCGAAAAGACAGCCGAGGAATGATAGCCGAGGTCGGGGAGGAAACAAAATTTACGTGAAAAGGGAGATTAAGGACTCCGATACGCAGCGAGCAAACAAACGCGGAGCTAGACATCGGCGAAGATGTCTAGCGAAGGGGCTGTCAGAAGATGCTATCGAGCGAGAAAACTGAAACAGGAAAAAAAAAAAACAGCAGCATCGCAGCAGACAGTGCCGCGAAATGTAACGGAGGAAGACTCTGCAGCGGGGAGAGTTAAAGAGTAAGAGACTGAAAGGTCAGAAAGGCACAGAGAAGCTGGGTGGATGATTCACGGAGCTCTACCGATCTAACTTTTGCCTGAGGGTTTGATGCTGCCTGCCAACAGCTTTTCTCCCCTACCGCCTCATCCACCGCTTCCCTCACCTGCACACCCACTCCTGTCTATAACTGTTAGAGATGAGTTTGTGCCGCTCAGATTAGAGCACTTGTGGCTTCTTTCTGCAAGTCCAAAAGAGGGCCTCATATATATATATATATATATATATAACAAAATTTAAACTGAAGCCTTGTGGGTCTGAAAAAGTATGATTTGCATGAGGTGCTAGAAATAATTAGCTCTCATACATCTGTTCAGCTCATTGTTTTTGCTTTTATTGCCCTTTATAAGGTTTGGCAAAATCGTACTTTGCGCAATTGATTGTCAGAAATCTTTTGCCGGTTAATATTTGGCAATTAATATCATTAGTGTCGCTGCTCGACATACTTTCTCTTTTCTCTTTCCTCTTTTAAACCAAATAATGGATCGCCTACTTCCTCGTCAGAGTTCTCTCTGTTTCAGACGTATTCTTTTCCTCCRTCTCAGCCTTCGAGCTTCACCTCATTGCTTTGATTTAAAAACACTAAAACTTAACTAAACGCTAAACACACTAAGTAAAACACGAACAAAAAATCCAAACATGCTAAAAATGATAAATCTCTCAAATCTAATTGTTTACTCCCGATCTTGCCATCTCTCCATCACTGCCAAACATGTTTCAACTTTCGCTTTTTTTTTTCTTCTTCTTCCTGTAGATTTTTTGGCACTTGTCAAATAATTTCAGGCCTCGGTCAGAAAGTAGATCGGGCGTTTTATGTTCGGTGGGGTGCAGGTTAGACAGGAGTGTGTATTGAGGTCATTTTTCCACACGTGTTTCCTTTTTTGCTTCAAATATGACAAACATTCAAAAAAACAAAGTGTCGTAAATTATTTATCAGAACTTTTGCTTGGCCTATCAACAACGTTTAAAAACTGTTGTATTTTTGACGCAAATTGAAAAAGATTCTTGGAGAGGGCGTATCTGTCCCACTATAGTGCTTTAAAACGATCATGTGATTAGGACGTGCTTCCAGGGACTCCAGGGGATTAATCGTCGTATTAATTGCTAAATACCTGAATCAGCGTTAGATTTCACGTACATGCTCAGTCAGTGGAGTACTTCACTTCCTGCTTACATTTTATTAAGTTAAGATTCCCAAGACTCTTATCTGGCTGTTTAAACGGGATGTGGACTTATTGTTTGACGTTTCTTTGGAACAGACAGTAAAAACATCAACAAGCTGGATTTTTCTGTCTCGCTTACCTTTTTCTTTGACAGCTTGTTGCTCAAGTTTTTTGTAAAAAAATAAAATAAAATAAATAAGGAGAAAAAGGAGCCGGCTGTCTGTGTTCCAGAAGCAAAAACTTCCCTTCTCTTCAACTAGGATTCAAATGTTTCCACCTCCGAACCTCAACTCTTGGTGGTGCCAAAAATAAAGAGCACTGAAACAGGCGGCGAAAGCCTGTTAAGCGATCGCCATGACAGCAGAGCGGCGGCGGGAAGCGGTACCTCCGCTATGATATCAGCTGGGCCTGCCCTGAAAGGCTGGGCTTTCTCCCCGCTCTCGTGTTGTGTCCTCGTTTTTTTTTTTAATCTGCTCCTCTAAATCAGTGGTTCCCAAACTTTTTATCTTCTGACCCACAAAATATTCATGGCAAAAACTTGTGACCCCAAATATTACTGGTCTGAGTACACAACCTTCATTAATAACCCTAAAAACACAGGCTTTTTGACAATCTAAATAGCTTGTACACAAATGTAAATACTTATTTATACTTATTTTTGTGTTTTTGTAATAATTATAGGGAAAATGTTACATCAGCAATTATTTTATGACCCTTTAAATTGGTTTCTGGAGATAATCCAAGGTGCTTCATGACCCATAATTGGGTCCCAAGCCCAACTTTGGGAACCAAAGTGCAGTGGTTCCCAAACTKTTCAGCTTTTGACCCACAAAATAACAGTAGCAGAGACCTGTGCCCCCARMTAWTTTTGGATGATAAACATTTGTATCAGGTCAACTAAGCATGGGCAAAGTAAAATATTTTTATACTACATTTATCYATTTTAAATACACTAACCTCACTCCTTTGAAACAACTAAGGCAAAAATGTAATTAATTCAGAAAATCTTTTCAGGAATTCAGAAAATCTTTTCAGGACCCCACTTTGATGTTTCGGGACCCCACTTTGGGTCCCGACCCCAACGTTGGGAAACACTGCTCTAAATTATCTCCTGAGAACATTTTAAAGTAACTTATTTCGTCTTCAAGCGCACTGCTTTTACAGTTTAAATTCCTTCCTCCTCCTCCTCTCATCTCCATGTATTTTAGCCCCACACAACTTTCTTTCATGGACCTTCTAATCTGGCTGTTATCTGTCGTAATCAGCCTCCTCTGATGTAATCCTTCTGAGGATTGACCCAGTGAGCCCTCCCTCCTCTCCTCTCCTCCTATCAGTGCCACAGATTCTGACGTCATTGTAATCTTGTGGATAACTTTAGGAGCACACAGATGCACGTAGACCGATACACACACACAGACTGAGGTCACCTGTAGGCATTCAGAACCAACAGCGAGCAGCGTGTGTGTAATGAATGACTCTCAGCTAGAACACCAAACGTTGGCTCAGTAAATTCACTGGGTTATAGCTATTTTTGTGCTGGCTAAAGTTATGAGGTGCTAAGTGTAAAAAAACCCCCACACATTTTCATTCTTTAGCTCACTTTCTGAGTGTAAAATCCTAGTTAAAAATGGCATCGCAACATCATGACATTGTCACCAAATCCAGATGACAGGATTCATCGGGCTTGAATTGTGAAAGAGTGGAAAAAAAATCTTGTGACATTGCAGAAGCTTAAAAGCAGTCTAACAAAATATTAGTGTGTGACCTTTTTTATTTATTTATTTTTTTGGGTGGTGACTTTTGTTTTTTGGCTAGACAGTGTATTTTAATGTTTTATTTTACACATGGTGCCCCAYGTAAGTTTGAATACCTGTGGCAGCCATTTTGAACTGGGTTGACTCCAAAGTTGATATGACATAGATCATCTAATAATTACTTTAAGTGTTTCATTAGAATCTGTTAAGGGCTGCGTCACACGGCAGGATAATTCTGCTGAATTTCAGCCCTTCTGACAATCTTAAGGGCSTCCAGATTATCGTGATGGCTCTAAAGATAATCATAGCAGTTAAGAGTGATCTAGTCGGTTTGGAAGGACGTCTGGTCCGCTCCGACCTCAAATCGAGGGGATATTCAACATGTTTGATTTTTTTTTTTGGCCCGATATCGCAGCGTGTGTGGAGTTCGCCCGAGAACAAACAGCCTGCTGAATGAGACGTGTAGCCAATAAGAAAGCGAAGTGACGTAAACACGGAGGAGAATCCAAAATACAGAACACAAAAAGACTGTCATTACTCACCAGAAAGTCCGCTGGATGTTAAAAGTCCTATGGAATTGTGTTTCCTCTGGTAAAAAATAGTCCACAAACGATCAACAATGTTTCTTCCTCGTCACAAATGTTTATTTACTCTGAAATCACGCCTCTCTGGAGGTCACGTGAGACTTTTCCTCTAGCGTCTGAATTCTCACGAGATTTCAAGAATTCTCGCGTGATTTCATATCTGACATCTGAATGTTCATAAATGACATCTTTTCGTGTGTGGTGAGTTCTCTCTTGCCGTGTGGCTGTACACCCCACACTGTAGGACCAAACCTGGTATGTCCATGACTTTTTATCTCTCTCTTATGTCTTTGAAAATCGTCCGACTGTTTTAAAATCTTACAGTGTGACGCAGCCTTTAGTGGTTAATGAGATATTTTACTAACACTACAGAGACATGACTAGCACATAGACGTAGGTGAAAACAATAGCCTTTAGCAGCCGATGGTTTTGATGTCATAAACAGAGTGGGTGTTCTTGGAAGGACTTTTACAGACTGCTAACTATGATAATAATCATGATTATTGCAGCTCAAATATGAAGGAACGGCATCTTTCCCTCCCATGTACTGCACATGAGGCAATTTGGGAACCAGCAGGAACATTTCTCCTCCTCACTTGTTAACATTGTATGAAGCAGGGGCTGGTAATTGTCCATCCTCTCGGCGCAACACGCCGGCTTCGACAAAAATGTGCGAGAAGGTCGAGCCTCCGGGGAGCTGGGCTCTTCTCGGCTCTCTTCACTCTAAGTGAGAAAAGTGGCGAGAGGAAATAAGGAGGAGGCTGAGCCAGGGAGGCGACACGTGCTTTGTCAAGCGCTTCGGCGCAGATGTGAATTGGCTGTGGGTTTGTTTCAGGCTTGTAGCGTTTTTCTCTCTAACATTCTCCATTTCAATGATGCATTGCTCTTTTAAGGCAGGGCAGGAATGAAACTCCGTTCTGATGATTGCACTTTTTTTCCCCCCATTTCTTTTCTTTTCTTTCCCTCTGTGGCTGCCGGTTCCACTCACCGAGGTGAAAGTAGAAACCACGCTTTTTGAACCGAGGAATGCTCGACTGTGTCAGCATGTAGCTGTCACCCTCGCACAAGATGATCGTTTTTCCTTTTTGTGTGATCGAGTCAAGTGCATAAAAAGCTGTAATATTGTGTATATTGAAGGCAGTGTGTGATGCAGGTGTTTTGGAGCCGTAATGCTGACAGGGTTCCTGTAAATCTAATCCCATCTTGAGTAGTCGCATTGATTTATTGAGCAAGTCTTGTTAGCCGTGTTTCCTGCTACGTTCTAATCAACTCAGGTGCGCATGTGCTCACAGCTGACTCTTTTATTTTCCAACAAAAAGAATAATGCACCAGAGCTGAGGCGTAGCTTACAGGTTGTTTTCTAAGTAATTTCGTTAGTTTAGATGGTTTTATTTATTCATTAACTTTTATTTAACCAGGCAGGTCCCATTGGGAGCACAGATCTCTTAGATAGGCAAAGGTGGCCTGGGTTTAGATGGTTTGTTCTCGCTGCTTGATTTGGTGTATTTTTCTCTTTATGTTCATATTAGAATTTTTTTTTATGTTTATTGTTGTCTTTTGCTGATGATGGTTCTTTTTTAAGACTCTGAACTGACACAAGTCTTGTGTGTATGTGTGCTTATTTTTTATTTTATTTATACAGTATATGCTCCCACTTGGGTCGCTCGATACAAAACCTCAAACATTCAACTAAACTTCAGTTTCTTTAAATCTTTGCTGAAGACCCATCTCTTTTGAGACAGAGTTTGAGGTTCGGTTAAAGCTGATGTCTTTTTCTTAGAGCTTATTTCTGTWTTTCTATATTTTTTAACGATACAAATATTTGACTGAACTGTAAAAGCACTTTGGTACAACACTGACATCRACAATAAAGGTGATTTCACCAAAATCAAGTTCCTGACAACGTCCTCCAGTTCTCTGCTTCTTTAAGTTTATAATCTCTAAACTTTTCAACTTATGACACACAAAATAAAATTTATGGAGTGAAAAGTATTGCTTTATTTTTTCTGGATGTTTTTGCCAGTTTCCTCTTTTATTTTACGTTATGGACTTAAAGGCACAGTGTGTAGGATTTGTTGTTTTCAGCGACATCTAGTGGTTGAGTGGTTGAATCATCCTCCCTGGTCCTCCCCCCACCCCCGCTTCCAAACGCAAAGGAGTTGCTACGGTGTCTCTCAGGTGTCAAAAACCTTTGATAATTCCAACCGYGATGTCTACCAGCAGCTTCAGGGCTAGTGATGTTTCAAGTGGTAAGATTATGAGCTTTAATAAGTAAAATTATCCCAGCTACAATGACAGACAACAAATATTACATTTATAGTATTACAACTAAAACCGTTTTTGACGCCGCCACCGCAGTTTGTTCTTCATGAGCCTTCGTAGACAAGATGGCGGCTGCCTGTAGTGGCGACCCGCGACCATGGAGATGTAAACAGCTTTTTATTAGGTAAAAATAATAAAACTAGGTCTTTGTCTGCAACGATTAGACATGTTTTTTATTATTGTCATTAGTGATTATCTCAATTTCGGCTAAAAGAATTGACAAAATCCTACACACTGTGCCTTTAAGGAAGTTTTGTAAAATGTTGTATTTTAACATATTCTGATCATTGCAGCCATAAGGTTTAAAACAGGGAATGAGAGCTGGTGTGTCCTAATTATCGATGTGTTTTTTTCTATCTGCATTAACAAACGTTAGTTACGTTAACGTCCGACATGAACAGTGACACCTCCAGGGGTGTAACCAGGAAGAGGCAAACGTTATAAGACTGATTCATTATTATATGAGTAGAAGGTTTTGTGGAGTCTCTGGCTTAGAGCAGCCTGGGACAGACTGTGTTTTTCATTCTCAGATAAGACGAAGGTCATTTTAGTCTGAGGCCTGACTGCTGTATGCTGCTGGGGCTGACTGGACAGAGATGAGAATAAAGCCATTTTAGAAGAGATTCAACTGGTTTTCTGCTATATTATTCAGACTTCCATTTATTGATCACAAATCCCCTTCAGGATATTGTAACCTTGAGTTTGAAAAGTGCCATTTGTAAACTAATATTAACAATAAGCTTAAACTTCTTGTTTTTTCCCCCCATTTGACTCTCTAGGTATTCGGCCCCAAATCATGAACGGGCCGATGCACCCGCGCCCGCTGGTGGCGCTGCTGGATGGACGGGATTGCACCGTGGAGATGCCCATCCTGAAAGACTTAGCGACTGTCGCCTTCTGCGACGCCCAGTCCACACAGGAAATCCATGAAAAGGTAGAACACACACACACACACACACACACACACACACACACACACACGTCTCTCTCCATCAGAAATGAGCCGAGTCGCTCACTTACGTCCACCTCCATCACAGAACCGATATGCGAGGCACGCTACACCTCGTGCACGCTCGCCAGTTAAAATATAGTAGCTTCATTATGATTTAATGTGACTTTGTGGCGCAGAGCGTGATGCCTGCATCAGCGCCATTGTTCTAATAGAGAGTCGTGTAGGGCTGGTATGCAGTGTAATTACATTGGCTTGTAGAGGCTCTTTATTGCTTTTTATGCAGCGCGTCTGCTGCAAAACAATATATGTCTAAGAGATGGGTATCACCAAGCCCCATCTCTCTGTCTGAGGATAGAGAGCTGCTGCRTTTTTCCTTATGAAAATAGGACATATTAAAAAGAAGACATTTGCATAAAGCTGTAGCTTCTCAGTCATCCAGGACACCCAAAAATAAAATTGAATCGAGAAAGCTCCTCGGATGGGAAGCGAAACGACTTCAACTTCAGAATACAAGTCCAGTTTTTTTTTTTTTTTCTTTTAAAGGTTTTCGCATTTGCATAAAGATCAATTCAATCAAGACCTTGGGCATCAAAGAGAAGTGGGGAAGCGGGTAGCTTTTTGTTTGTTTGGAGGTCTTTTTTTTTTACTCTGCTTTATCAGGAAGAACATGATTGTAATGCTCACCTCGCCGGCATATTCAGCAGTTCACAGTAATAACCTGCAGTCTGCATCCCCAGAGGCGCGTTATAGATTGAAAATGTCCAATCTCTTTTCTGTGAGGCGTGTATGCAGAGATGTAGTGTTGATAACTGTGGGATTTCGGCATAATGTAGTCAAGGCCGACACCAGCTGCTACACTCGTCCGCACACAAACAGAACCTCACGCGGCAGAAAGTTACACGAAAGGCTGGCCAAGGGTGGGACATGAAAGTGGCCTTTGGTTGTGTCAGGCCCGCTGCCAGATTATCCCGTATTTCTCTGAAACAAAAGGCAAATACAGAGCTAGTTACATTACAAATCCAACATGTAGCACCTGTGATCGTCAGCCAGAGTCAATGATTGCTTTGCTTTATGCGGCTTGTAAAGGTTGGATGATAGCCCACATGGCGTAGAGTCAATATTAGCTTATTGCACTGTCCAACTCGGCTCGTCTGTTTGAGGGATGTAATAAATCACTGTTAACGGAAGCAAATGATGTAATGAATCGAAAGTATTTTTACATCTTGGACCAGAGGTGCCCAAAACGGGGGCTTGTGGGCCAATATTGGCCCACCAATCCTGTCATCCAATATAGAAACACTATATTTCCTCTTAGTTACATCTATTGGTTGACGCAATGACCATATAAGGGCTGTTGTACGGATAGTTTTCACTTATGGTGCTTACTTTATCTTTGATTTATAATACGGTCAAAGATGAAATACAGGTAACTATGAGAGACATTTAGATTAAAGCACACATGGATTTACACAGCTTATAAGACCACAAATAATTCTATTTTTAATTTATGAAATGTCCCATGAGCCTTTGCTGTTTGAGCGTGCGTCAAAGTTTCTGCGAGTGCACGGGCTAAAAGAAAATACGGACAAAAAAATAACACGGGCCACTGCACTGGCTGCTAGTTCAGTCATAAAAAATACAAGCACTTGAAAAGTATGTGCATTTCATGGATTATATTATTACATTTGACCCGCGGTTTTATTCCCGCCCTTTCTGGTGCAAAGGTTTGGGCACCCCTATTTCGGACAGACTAGCTTTAACTCTTAGCATTAGCTTCAGATTCTTCCTATAAAAGTTCAGATCTTGTCTCTCTGCATGAAAAAGAAAAAGCTTCAGAATAACTTGAGTTTTTTTTAACTCGATATTTTTATTAAGACGTTCAGTGCAGTGTCATTAACACAAGACTTTTTTTTTTCTTTAAATCCGTCTTGCTCACATCTCCGCTTGAACRCTAAAGTGGATTTAAAAGGTGCAATCAAAAAAAGGAGGTCACAGCTCACTTTTCATAACACTAATTGTTGTGTGCAGTTGTCACTCAGTGTATTTTGTGTTTTCTTTATTGCTTTTATAAAGCGATAAATGCCCTGTAGCTTTAAGGCTTTTCCTACCAGCTCTCAGCCACATTATGTCCATTCTGTTCCCTGCAGAAACGACTTTTTAAACATAAAACCCTTTTCTAGCAAACCAGAATTAAACACGTTATTAACATCCAATTCAAGCATCTTCACATGCTGCTGAAGGCTTGTGGAGAACTGCACACGTGCATCGTCATAGTTTCCGTTGAAATRAGCTACAAATTTCTCCTTCTTAAGCTCAACAGTAGCAGAAGACTTTCAGYCTTCAGCGCAGAGGGTGAAAGGTGTGTGCGTACGTGCGCTTTCCTGTGCATGAGGAGTGTTTTAACCTTGAACTAGTATCTGGAAGGCCTGTCCAGGACACGGTGCTAATAAAAGCAATATGGAAATTCGGAGCTAATCTACTAATCACAGGGAAGCTAATTCAGTTTGGCTAGAGGTGAATGAAGAGCTGTTATTTAGGCGGCTGACACGGGCCTCGGCTCGTACTGAGGGATGTGTGTGTTGGGGGTAGTAGTTTAGATCCTCATCACAATGAATCACAGGACCGGGTCACATTGAGGACCTGCCGATCTCTCTCAGCACAGGATCTCTGGAGGTGGCAGTGTTTACAGCTTGGAATGGTATTTAGCACGACTTTCTTTGTTGTTTGTTAAAAGTGTAAGGAAAGCTGAGTCAGACTCGACAGCGCCACCACACGGTTGCCTCAAACAAACTGTTTCAGCTCAAAATTGCTGAATTTAATTTGATTGCCTGCTTTAAGATGAACAGATTTGAGTCATTTTAAAGCAAATCTGACCAAATAACTGCTCTAAGACAACTTATTTTGTGCATAGAGCTATTTCCAACTTCTAAAACACCAAAATACATCCTCTCAGAAACATCTGGGTCTGAGCATAGACAGAAGCACATATTCTAGATTTGGTCCTTCCCTTTCTGCAACGTGTTTTACTGCTGTTTGTGTGTCTTTGGAGCCAACAGATGCTCTCCTCTCACAAGCTACCTTAGCTCTCTGTCCACACACACACACACACACACACACGCACGCACACACACACAAATACCTCCTCTCTTCTCTACAAGTCCCAGAACACCCAGCCTCACTGAGCTCTAGCGTTTTGTCTGCCCCTCCCACCTGTAGCCCCGTCTACTGGTCCATTTTGGCTAAATGTCCAATGTCTCCTTATGGAGGGAGGTTGGACAGGGCAAAGATTTCCCGATGTTTGTCGTAGGACAACCAGAACAAGCGTTACCCAATTAGGTAACGCTTTCTTTTACGGACCCTTATTACCATGTAATTACAAGGTAAAAAAAGTATAATTAAATGGTAATTACTACCTTATTACTATGTAATTACATGGTAATTAGGGTACAATTTTACTATGTAATTAATTGTCTGCAGTAATGTAGCACTTACCTGGTAATGTATTACAATTCACTATGTAAAAATAAGTAGTAGGTAATTTGGACAGTTCTAAAGTTATATTTTATTGCAATTAACCACTAACCCCAAAATTTAGTTGCATTCTTTTGGTTATAAATATAGTGTTGAGTTACTATTGAATAGTAATTTGATTGTAGTTACCCAATAAGTGTAGTTTTACTAACAGTAGTTTTTGTACTCTAATTGCCACGTAATTACATGGTAATAAGGTAGTAATTACAATTTAATTGCATTTTTTATTAGCTTGTAATTACATGGTAATAAGGGTACCGTAAAAGAAAGCATTACCAATGATCCTCCTCAGAAAAAAAGGTTTTGGTCAAATGAGAGTTAATACCTTAACACCTACATGGATAACCAGGATGTTTTCAGTGTCCACTGTTTTATTCTTGTAATAACCAGTGTCAAGTAATGAAGTTCAAATTCTTTATTACTTTACTTAAGTAGAGATTTTGTTCATCTATACTTAACTGGAGTAATTATTTTTCAGCCAAATTTTTACTTCTGCTCCTTACATTTTCACTCATTTATCACACTCCAGCAGGACATATCAGACAAATACAGCCTCGTATAAAGATGACCATAGCAGATATACAGTATATGCATTTGGAACAGGTAGTCTAGTGCATTCTACATTTTAACATTTTATCATATTTTATAATCATTATGACCTTTTAGAAAAATGGTTTTGGGGAGCTGCGGTTGTAACTATAGACCTCTGTGGTGCTGCCTAAACTTTTGTCTGTCATGTTTTTTTTCTTCTTTGCATTACTTTTATTCTTAAATTTTACATAGTTTTAAAACTACTTTTACACTTTTAAGTTGATTTCCTTCTAAAAAAAGGTCATTTTAAACCCTTGTATCTATACTTCTATTTAATAACTGTCAATACTTTTGRCACATCTGGTAGTAGTGTATAACTATTGTGTGGAGATTGACTGATACAGGTTTTAAGGCCGATGCTGATAACCGATCAGTCTAACCGATTTGTGCTGCCGATTCTTGAAGCCGATATTGTTTTTTTCTCCATTTACATGATAAAACTAACAAATGCTACACAAGTCTCAGTTTAAACATAGAAATAAACATTTATCACCAAAACAAACAAAACATATTAACAGTTGATAGCAAAACATGTAAAACATTTAAATATATAACAATAAAAACWAACAATCCTAACTTAAGATTGATCGTTTTGATTGTTTCGGTGAACTCATGCACGTAGCGGCTGATGTCGATACAAGAAAAAAAAACACAAATATTGGCTGGCTGATATAGCGGTCGACCYCTACCGATGTGTCCTAAGTTGGTGTTTTCCAACCTAGTTTCATCCTCAAAGCCCCCCTTTCCTACTCAAGTGAATAGTTACAAACTTTTATTTTGAAAAGGACGAAAAGAACCGAGTTATACAGAGTTTTAATTATTATTCAAATGGACTTGTTGCGATAAGCTTTATATACAAATAATAAATTGATATTTTCACAACCTCTGTGCAGACAAGGTTATAATCCCCCCCTGTGTTCTCTGGTCCCCCCCCACCACCACCACTGCCCTAAGTGACAAAGTACAAAATGTAAGAAAAAAAAGATGAGAATGCAGAGCGATCTTTTAGCAGTAGAAATATCTCTGTTGATTTTTTTTTTTTGCGACTTTGCGTGTGTTGCAGGTGCTAAACGAGGCAGTGGGCGCCATGATGTACCACACCATCACCCTGACCAGAGAGGACCTGGAGAAGTTCAAGGCACTGCGCATCATCATCCGCATCGGCAGCGGATACGACAACATCGACATCAAGGCGGCCGGAGAGCTGGGTACGAACTCTCAAAACTGATTTCTTTACCTTTATTTTTTTATTCGGAAGTAACCATGGCTTTATATCAAAGCAGTGGTTCTTATTTATTTACTTTTTTCTTACTTTATGGCCCTAAAAGTATAACTAGTTTTTTTTTACAAATAACTGCATGTGTGCAAATGTTTGTTCCTTTTAAAGTGTGAGTGGCAGGAAAAGTTGAGGAGCCACTGCATTAAACAGAAAAATCCACCTGACTGAGTGGTTTTAACTAGTGTAACGCTAATTAAGGCTAGGCGCCTGACTACAGCCAAATATAATAATATAGGCACTCAGATAGGTTCGGCTATGGAGCCCGTGTGTGTGAATAAAACACAATCAGACAGAAAGTAAATTGAAGTTATTGTATTCAAATTTGNTTCTATTATAAGTTTTATATCGTGATATATATCGTTACCGCCACTCATCATAATGTATATCGTGAAATGAATTTTTTGCCATATCGCACATTCCTCGTTTTAACAGGTGTTTCTGTCTGTAATGCTGTTGGAAGTCTACCTTACACAGTGCTGTGTCGTACTGATTTTATCAAAGAGAGCTGTTTTGGGTTGTTGCTGCCATCTTCCTCCTTTGATCGTTTGTCTGTCTGTCAGTGACACATGCTACCTTTAGCCTTCAGCCATCAGATTTAGCTGAATGCTTTGGGGATACGTCAGATTGTTGCATTATGAGATTTKGGGGGAAAATAAACGTCCTGATCATTCAAAGAAGGAGTTTCAAAGAAAATGAGATAGTGTGTCGCTGATGGTGATTTTTGCCCGTTATAAAGGTGTCTGCTTCAAGGAGCCTGTTTACCGTTTCTTTGTGTGGATGTTCAGAAATAGTCGGATGAACCGTGGAGATCCCACTGAGAGCCAGAATGTTCAAAGGGACAGGGAGTGAAAGGCATGCAGAGGGGAGGGTGTGGGGCTGGTATCAGCAGGCTGGTGGCTCGAACAGCTCTTACAGCTGACAAAGCTGCCATTTCCCTGCCAATAGCAGATACTGTGTCTAACTGCCACCCACTCAGTGAAAGCACTCTGCCCGCGCAACGCAGGAGTCAAAAAGCTATCGTGCCTCGACAAGGCGGCGCAGATAGCTGTTCACGGGGAGAAGGAAAGAGGGCCCATTGATTCAACAGACTCTGGCTATTTTTTACCGTCCGGAGACAACGGCGCTGTTGCTGTGAGATAYAGAGTGGGATGAGGACATTAGTGGWGAGGGAGGGCGGGCAGAGGGGCTTTAGAGGAAACGAAAAGAAAAACAGCAAGGTAATATCACAAGGTCACTGGTTTAAATGGCTTAAAGGCAACATTCTGCTGGGATTTATCTGGACTGAATCTCACAGAACTACAGGTTGTTTTAGGAGACGTTAGTCTTGTCACGATAACAAATTTTGCTGGATGATAAATTGTCTCAGAAATGATCTAATAAACAATAACGACTCATTCCTACTATCTCTACCATAAAACAGCCATGTGTACACAAGATGAATTGATAATTAAATATAGTTTTAAATGGAACTTGGGTTTACTGCTCCGTTTATGATTCCTGA
>NW_013952441.1:1017683-1038501 GCF_001266775.1 Austrofundulus limnaeus | reverse complement strand
CCCTTCATCAGATTCAATAATAAAAAAATAAAAATAATAATTTCTTTAAACGAAGTTATCATGATCAAATGGAACCAAATACTGCTTACGAAGTTTATGTAAATTTCCTGAATGTTCGTAATGTAAAAAAAACTCTCGGCGAACCCAAAGATCAGCACGATGCCCTGAGGCGTCGCCAGCTGAAAGATGCTGCTCCTCTAGCTAAAAGCCTGTTCCCGGGGCTCTCCTGCTACAGAGGACCATGTACCTGACAGATACCTGACCTGAGTTCACTCCTCCCTTCTCTAAGGACAAGAAGAGAAGAAAACAAACAAGCAGGCACATGAAAATTATCGACCTCATTTTAATTTATCGAGCGATTAGTTGATTTATTGCTCACCCCGACAGGCCTAGTGACTGTAATAACTTTAAATATAATATATTTGTTTTCCTACTCAGCCCCCCTCCCCATCTTTCAGACAGATGTTTAAGCCTCAGGCCTCCGCGGGTTAAACACACACCTGATAAACGCTCTGATAAGAACTCCCAGCATTGATTTTTGTCACCAGCCCGACTCATCTTGGCCTCTTCGCTTCCTCTCCAGGCATCGCCGTGTGCAACATTCCCTCCGCAGCCGTGGAGGAGACGGCCGACTCCACCATCTGCCACATCCTCAACCTTTACAGGCGGAACACCTGGCTCTACCAGGCCCTCCGGGAGGGCACGCGGGTCCAGAGCGTGGAGCAGATCCGCGAGGTGGCTTCAGGTGCCGCACGCATCCGCGGCGAGACCCTCGGCCTCATCGGTTTTGGTGAGTACCTCATATTTTTAGTAACAGGATCACAACTCTGACCTGTACTTTCTTTTCCCCTGCCATTCGGTGCACCTTTATATTTTTCTGCTCAGATAAAGTTATTTTTCTTTTTCTACTCGTCCCATCAATTAGCTCAAGGTTGTCTGTTTGGTCTCCCAACRGGCTTCCTTCCTTTCTCTGTCCTCAGCTCGTCCTTTTGTGCTGTTGACAGTTCGTAAAGTGATAAAAACCTTTCTTTGGAGTAGATTATTTGTAAAAATAAAGGATTTTTGCTTTGCTCTTTATTTGATTTATAGTAAACAGTTCTGAAGGTTCCTCCGTTACGTTTTTGTAAAACTTGTGTTCGGGCCCACATGAAAACAAGAGGCATTTGGAAAATTAGTACCGTATTTTCCAGAGTATAAGTCCCATCAGTCAAAAAAATGCATCATGAAGAGGAAAAACGTAAAAAAAAAACATGTCACATTTATTTAGAAATGTATTTCACAAAGTCTTAAGAACAGACATTTAATCTGGAATAACACAGAATATACCTGGGATGCTTTAATTAACATAACAAGTCAGCAAGTCCAACAAGGAAATTACCGTTAAATATACCAATCTCTTCACATCAGGCGATTAAATTTAGTTTAGTTTTAGTTTTCATCATTGCAGTAAGAGTAACTTCAGCTTTTTGCCAGTCCCCCACAACTTTCTTTCTGCTGCTTTATAACTGTTTCGGGCTGTCAGGTAATGAAACAATATGTGGTCACAATCGAAGAGCGCCCTCTCATGGCTGCAGACGGTAATGTTTACTTCTTGGTTCRTGTCAGTCAGTGTAAAACTAAACACATCAATCAAAAAAAAAAATGTCATGAAGAGGAAAAAAACATATTTAAAACACAGGACTTGCCAAACTAATAAATAATTTTTAAAAAAGTGACTAATTGTCTGGAAAATACCACTGAGGACTTTCAACAGTGCGGTTTTCTTAAACACGCAAGGCTGAAACCATGAAAAACTGACCCGTTTATATGATTTTCCGCCTCCGATGAGCCCCGACATGTCGCCGCGCCTCAATCGAGGCTCATCTGCCCGTGTTTGTGGCAACTGTGCGCGTGTTTCACTCCCTGCACCTGTTTGGCTGCTGATTGTGTGCGTTTGTAGGCCAGCCTCCGTCTCAGCATCGCTGCTCCGTCGTCTCACAAGCCTTTCCAGAGCGCCACCTTATCTCTGTGTCCACATATGCTCCACACAGGCTCCCCACCACCCACCACTCCCTCCCTCCACAGTCCCAAACAGCAGCTGGCCCCGGCAATAAAATTATCTCCTCGTTTCCTCCCATCTTTATCCCAATCCTCCCACCTGCAGCTCCAAACATTGTCCATTGTCGGAAGGACGTTAGAGACGGTGAGGGTCTCCTGATGTTTGGTTGTGGACAGTAGGCGGAGCTTCAGGTTTTTCTCTTTTAGAGATCAGTGAAGAAATGAGGCTGGGGAAAGTCTCAGCTTAGACACGCYGAACAGAGAGAAATTCTCCGTTCTCAGGTATTTTATGTACAAGGTTAAGGATTTTCCACAGTTACTGTTTTGCCAGAAGCCATCATCTGTTTGTAAAATCTGCAAAGTGACAAAGGTGTAGATTTTTACTCCGTGATCTCAGCTCTTCCCTTTGACGACCTGTTTGAAAAACCCTGTCCCTCTCCAAAAGATAAAGCGGCAAAGAAATTTTATTTTTGTGTTATTTTACTAAAATCAGCAAGAAGCAGAWACATTTGTTACAAAATGCTTGATTACCTGAACTCGTATAAATCAAGAATGCTGAGTCCTTCTTTTATTTCTGCTTTTTAAAATGTTATTTATCCACCTAAAGTAGGAACTGCGCATGTAAAGAACCCTATTAGATCCTTTTTTTTTTGCCACTTTCCCTCTCCAGAACTTTGTTGGTCAGCTGCAGCTGCTAAGCGGAACACTTCCTGCAGACTCACATCCTACACAACAAATGTCTGCGAGAGACTCGGGCGTATTTTGGTCTGCGGGCTCCCGTTTCTGAATCACCGTCTGCATTTCTGTCACGACTCCTGCAAGATTTGAATCTCSTAGAAACGTGAAAAATGGCCGACCGATACGATTCAAGTGAGGCAGAACAGGTTCAGGTGGAAACCGGGTGCAGTCGATTTAAAGATCAATTGAACTTTCGTGTTCGTAGCTTCTAGTTTAAACGTGGTTTTTAAAAAGTCGCATCATTTCAGCATTTATATTTTAAACCTATCAAAGATATTTACAAAACGTTGAAGTGATTTTTAGGTAAATGGCAACAAAGTCTGGACTCATTTTTTATCACTAAGTTTATAATCTGATCCACTTAATAATCGGTTATTTAAATTCAAGTTTCATCGTTTTGCAGCATTTTTCTTTGAATTTGTTACTGAATGGCAATTTTATTCATTTATCTTTAAAGTATTTGATCAAAATGATAGGTTTGATTGAGAAAATGTGCCAGAATTTCAACACTTCACCTCAGATTTTAGACTGTTTGAAACTGTAACCATCACATCGAATCGAGGATTAAGTCTAAAGGTTTTTTGTATTTTGTCAAAATATAACAAATAAATGTTTTGTTAATGTATCATTTCAATGAACTGTCTGAAATATTATCCTAAAAAAGTTTTTTGAAGCACTTTTTTGAGCGTTAGCGACCAAAAACCCAATCTTGAGCAAAAACACCTGAAAATGTTGAGATTTTCCCTGTGAGCTATCAAAGCTTTTGTTTCTTTCCAGCTGGGAAATCTCAATATTCAAATACTATTTGAGGTTTCTTTTTTCAAATGACATAAAAAATTCTCGTTAAAGTTGCATAAAATTAGGATTTAGACCAAATATTTATGTATTATTGTAACCAACAAGACAAATTAAATAATATCTCTAGATCTACTAAAGATATCAGGATGAACTCTGTATCAAAATGTAGCTTTTACAGCAGGAATCTGAAAATATGATTTGGTCATTTTGACCAAATTTGACTTAATCCTCATTTCAATGTGACGGGTCACACACTATGTTCAGACCGTATTTGTTTGTCACGTATTTGAATGTAAAACTGACTTCCTGTCCGTGTTCCTGTGTGTYCTCAGGCCGGTCGGGCCAGGCGGTCGCGGTCCGGGCCAAGGTCTTCGGCTTCAACGTCATCTTCTACGACCCGTACCTGCAGGACGGGCTGGAGCGCTCGCTGGGGGTCCAGCGCGTCTACACCCTGCAGGACCTCCTGTACCAGAGCGACTGCGTCTCCCTGCACTGCAACCTGAACGAGCACAACCACCACCTCATCAACGACTTCACCATCAAACAGGTAGAACGGGAAAAGCCACGATGCAACAGGCGTGCRAGCAGAGGTGCCGCCCGGCGTCGCTCCGGGAGCGTTTACGACCACGTCCCCCGGCTGCACCAAAGCCGGACGCACTTTCGGCTCTTTGCTCTGTCAAATGCAATCAGCGCCACGGCTGCAGCAAAATGTATCGACGCGGCGCTCAGACTCTCTGCCTGCAGCGACACCTGCAGGAGAGCCGAAGAACTGCGCGGGCTGAAGGGAAGCGTCTGTCRGAATCGGCCCGCGCCGCTCGACATCGTCTGTGTTGCGAAGTGAGATAAACGGCGTTGGGAGTAACAGCCTCACCTAGTTAACAGTGTCTTCTCTGCAGCTCGGGATTCTCAGCTGCCGCTTCAAGAAAGAGCACGTTTCCCTCCAAAATGTTGGCCRTGCTTCTTAGCTTCTAAAGTGGAATCGAGTATTTATGTATTTTTTTGTGTGTCAAAACCATCAAGACCTAATAAAAGACTGCCTGCCAGCGTAAAGGCTTGCCTTGCCCCTGGATTTCAGCATTTTTGTCAAGATTAAGGGATTACTTTCTTCAGAACGTAATCACTTTTTTTTTTCCTTTCTTTTTCTCCCCCTCCTTCCTCTCTTATAAACGTTTTGTTGTTGCATTTTATCGAGTAACACGAGCAGTAGAGGGTGGCGGCTCTGCCTCGCCTTTTATCCTATCCTTCATTTTATCTCCTGGCTCCAGATAAAGACTCCTCTCTATCCCACATCAGATGGTATTTCTCCTGAGTGCTCCCCTTTTTCTCAATCTTTCAGGTGTCAAGATTTGTTTTCTCATATATATTTTTTAATACCCTCAAACCCGAGACACAAAACAGATTGATCTTCAGCTTCAAGATCAAAAACGAATAATCTGCTGCTGATTAGATCTGGTTGTGTTTGTTCCTCCCCAGCCCCCCTCTGCCCTGTATTGAGCCGTGTGTTCCTCTTGCAGATGCGTCAGGGTGCGTTCCTGGTGAACACCGCGCGGGGAGGCCTGGTGGATGAGAAAGCTCTGGCCCAGGCGCTGAAGGAGGGCAGGATACGTGGAGCCGCCCTGGACGTCCATGAGACGGAGCCCTTCACGTAGGTGCACACCAACAGGAAGTTCAGCATCGTCCGTTTCTTGTTTAAAGGGGACGTCTCACGCTAAATCCACTTTTTTCTCCTGGTGCTGCAAAGATATCTTTATATTCTGTTTGGGTCGTATTTTTTTCCGACCTTTCCAGTTTTCTGAGACATTTTTATGAACAATACAGTCTCAGTATTTGCTGTGGAAATTTAAAAAAAAAAAATTCATGGATGGGTTCCTAATTTCGCAAATGTGTGGTTCTGCAGATTTGTCGTCTTTATTCTCCTCTGGCTCTAGGTCAGACTCTGGCTCCAATATGTGAGGCTGAATGGACAAATCTGTTGTTGACATCTTTTAATTAATTTGTAAATAAAAAGTTTCTATTCCACAAGATAATCGTATATCTTCTATCAAACTACAAAAAACAGCCAAACGAGGTGGAGTGGACTATGATCAGTAGCTGTGTTTCCATTGCAAATGTGCGCAAAACTTTGTCGATATTTTGTTAATGTCGAAAAAACATCGTTTCGCAACTGCGGTGTTTCCATTACGTAAGAAATGCTTTTAAAGTCACGCGTGAATACGTTTGTTCTCGCGATAAGTCATTACAAACATGGCGGCAATGGATGTAAACATTTAGCATATTTGCTACCATGGCACTAGTGCTCATCATCAGAGGCGACGTCGGCATCTTATCGAGGCTTTCGAGCGACGAGCCCCTCATACATGTGAGCGGCTATGTGTAGTCGSTGAGTTTACTACTTTCTTTTACAACTTCTGTGATTTTACTACTACTTCTATTTGCTTTTGTCTTCTTTGTCATCATCTTTTTTTGCCAGTAGAAACAGCCGGTTGTTGATCACGACTCCCGTGATGCAAAAAAAGTGTTTTCATTGCAGTTTTGCGAAACACACCAATTTCGATACGTCCGAAAAACCACCTCAACCTAGCGCAAAAACATTTTGTCGAAAAAGTGACGTTTTTTCGAAATTGACGTGTTTCCATTGAGCAAATTTATTTTTGAAACTCTGATTTGCGCATTTTCATGGTCGATGGAAACGCAGCTAGTGAGACCCGGAGGGGGGCGGGATGTGAAGTGCCTCAGTTGCATTTAAAGAGACAGCCCCAAAACGAGTTGTTCTAAGGCCTCGTTTACACGGAGCTGGGTTTCAGTGAAATCACATTTTTGATGAGCTCCAGACGCTCGTTTACACGTCTCTGGTGATCGGAGTCTCTGACACCGGCACTTTTAGAAACCAGGTCTCAGAAGGCAACACTCCCCGCAGAGGGGTGAAGTACTACGTAAGTGTGAAACAGATGACTGCAGCYAAAGTTTCTTCTAAACTAACAACAATAAATTACAGACAGCAGTGTTTTCACACTTTGCAGCTTGTGGGAAAGTTGTTGAATTGARTGAATAAACTTACTGATTGATTTGGAGATGGCCATCCCAGGCAACTGACCTTATAGAAAACATGAAAATGACAAAAAAAAAAAAAAACTTATTACAGATATTGGGGTAGAAGTTGGTGTAGTAGCTGCTGAGTAATGTTCTTAAACTCCAAGAGCAACAGCATGACATTGTTTTTTTCTTTGTGTTTCAGGTTTGCACAGGGCCCACTGAAAGACACCCCGAACCTGATCTGCACRCCGCACACAGCCTGGTACAGCGAGCAGGCCTCACTGGAGATGAGGGAGGCAGCCGCCACCGAGATCCGAAGAGCCATCACCGGTACGAAGTCACCCCAGCACATCTGAAGTTCTGTTTTTACCTCCCACTGCGACCTGTAGCTCAGGCTTCACACCCAGGTGTCATATTTCCACGTCGCCGCTCCCTCTGCAGCCTTTATTAAATCTGGACCTCCTAATAAGCGTTGTCATTAGCTCCTCAGAACGGAGGACTTCACAAAACATCCAGACTGTTAAATGATCTTAATTTGCATGTGTGTGTCAGAGCCTGATGTGTCTGTCAGCATGAACTCATCAACACTTCGTCTGGTTGTTTGGTTCCTGTAACAAGTTGTGACTTTTTGCGGGTTTATTTATTTTTTTACCAACAGGACGTATCCCCGACAGTCTACGGAACTGCGTCAACAAGGAGTTCTTTGTCACCACAGCACCATGGGGCGTTATGGACCAACCAGGCATTCACCCTGAGCTCAACGGCGCCACCTACAGGTCAGATGATGGAGAGGATTTACAGTTTTCCTCACGAAGCTGAAGCTGGTTTCCAAATGTAGCTTCCGATTTGGGAAATGGGTAAAGGTCGATTCCAGCTAATTTTTCACCACCTTGAGCGTCTTTAATCTGCTCTAGTTTAAAAACTAAAATACTAAGACACGYCAAACCTGGACTAGAATATTCTACACATTAAAGAATATTTAAAACCAATATTGGGATTTGTGAAACCTTTATTCGATTTGTGAAAATTCTATACAAAGTGCGATTACAGCACTTTTTACGCAGCTGGACACTAGCAYTGGTCCATGTGCTCGGTTTTAAATTTTCTGGTGTAAGTGTAGAATAATCCAGTACAGGTTTGAAGGGTGTAGGTACTGTAGTTCTGCATCTGGACCAGGTCTAGTGTGGTGCGTAAAAAGTGCTGTAACTCTACTTTATAGAATTTTCACAAATCCCAAACTTGTTTAATATCGTATAATAAGTTTAGAATAATCCATTACAGGTTTGAGAGGGTAAGTRTTTCAGTTTTTAAACTRGAGCAGATCAGAGATGCTCAACGTAGTGAAAAACAGCAGAATCGCCCTTTAGCCACATCCTGAATCGGAAGCTACGTTTAGAAACCAACTTCAGCTGAGTGTTTCCCTCAGGGTTATATTGAAATAATGACACAAGTAAGATGCAGTGAATGGATTTTCCTCAATAAACAGACACTACTGTGCAGCCTACTAACCCACTCTCTCAGTGGAAAAGAAGCTTTGACCAGAATGATCCACTTCAGGACTGCTCTTGATCTCAGCATGTGCTTTTTCCCACGCAGCCAAGTGAACCAAACTCTTCCGGCTGTAACCGGCATCCCCCAAGACAAAATTAATGCCTAGAATCAGGAGCAGGTAAATACGCTGAGATCAGACCCTCTCACCTGATGTGTGTCCCCTCCCCCCTTCTGTTTAGCCCACCCCCCCCTCCTCCCTCAGCACTCACCTGTGTGACAGTAGAGCTGGATGGCTGTGAATGTTGAAGCCATCCAGGTGTAGTTTCACCGGACACCTCGTGGTTTTCCCTCCTTACGGGTTTGTGGGGGGACCTTCTCAAAGGCTGACTTTCTCTGAACTGCTTTGTTTTTGTTATTTTACTTCCTGCCTGGTTTCTGGGTTTTGTTGAGCTTTCTCTCCTGAACCAGGGGTCTGCAGCCTTTACAAAGAGCCATTCCTCTTCCTTTTCTCACCTAACTGAGAAGCAAAGTGTACTTGAAGCTTTAATAAAAGTGTTAAAGGGGACGGATCATGCAAAATCCACATTTTTTTTTAGCTATTATCTACATTTTGTTGTAATTTCTTCCAGTGCTGCGTAAATATTTTATATATTGTTTGGGTCATATTTTTCTTCTGTTCTCCGTTACGTTTTCAGAACTATTACATCAAATCATTTGTGACAAAACCTCTAAATTAGATCTGGACTTACCAGCTACAATTTGGATTTAAAGAGACAGCCTCAAAACGAGCCGATCCGAGAGACACCTCAGAACAGGGGTGGAAGAGGGGCTTGTGGAGTTATAATAAGGAGGAATTCCAACTGATTTAAATGTGAAAAAGGATTTAAAAGCATGATATGTCTCATTTAAATACTACATATATGATTTGTGACATGAAATTAAAAATCAGTAATAAGTCGTTGACGGTTGTTGGTGTTTCTACATATTAAAATGAACAATTAARCCTGTTTATTTCCCTTAAATGGTTCCATATTTCTAAGGAGAATGTGATTTGTGGGTGAAGCAGCAGAGTTTTGAATTAAAAATGTATTTTTTTGGATCAAATCAGATGTAGAGATCCAAAGAGCCTCAGGCTGCAGACCTTTGTCCTAAACTACCRAAATGTCTCTTTTCTAATAGTCACCGAAGAATCATAAATATAAATAAAACATGTTTGACAGGAAATAATGAGTTTGAATAGTAACAACTTCCAATTAAGGCTCGCCAAATGTGAGGATTTATTGTTTCTCTTCAGTTTCGACACCTTTGACACATGAWCCTTTCAGCCTGACCACAGAGGATTTTTTTATGCTAAACAACTAATTATAAACCAAGAATAACTTGTAGCCACAACCTCAGATATCTTACAGGTCATCTAAAGAAGGCATGTGTAAAACTTCAGATTTTGAGTGATGTGAAGTCTTATTATTATTATTATTATTAATGATGTTAGGAGTTTGTTCAGCTGGCTTTAACTTGAAATATTTTCACTTTTACAATATAAAGTGTTTAATCTAGTTTTGGTTTAAGTAAGTGAATAGTTCCTGTATATTATTGTGAGTGGAGCAACATGTCATGTTGAACTGGCTGTAGATCCAGTGTTTAGGACTGTCTGGTTATCGTACCTTCAGGAAGTAAAATGTTAAACTGTTCCTGAAAAGCTCCTGAGGTAAAAAAAAAAAAGAGGTAGTTTCTGTCTCGGCCTTGCAGAACCTCCTGTAACATCCCACCCCACCCCCACACTGACCTCTGACCCCTGCCCATCCACAGATACCCGCCGGGTGTGGTCGGAGTGGCTCCGGGCGGCATCCCGGGGGCGTTGGAGGGCATGGTRCCCGGTGGGGTCCCCATCGCCCACACCCTGCCCTCTGGCACACACCCCTCCCAGGCTCCGTCGCCCAACCAGCCCTCGAAACACGGCGAGACCAGAGAGCACCTCACCGAGCAATAGCGGCAGCAGCAGGACCACCACGCACCTCCATCCGAAAACCGACCGACCAACTGGGACCAAGAGACAGTGAAACAACACAAAACGGCTGCCTGCTCCATCAGCCGGGGGAGGGGGGCGGGTAGGAACAGACGAAGAAGCGTTCCTGGAGGGGGGGTTTGTACTTTTAACGTTTCGGTTCTTACCCTCGTCTCTTTGGGTTTCGACTTTACTCTGATGATGTTTTTTGTTTTGCTTTCCTTCTTCGGGACATGCCTGATGATTGTGGACACAGTCCAGTGTTTTTTATTTTTTTCTTTTGTTTTTTTAAAGCTCTCTGGGATTACCCACCCCCCGACGACACGAAGAGTTCACTTCTCAAACCACTGAGAGGAAGGGACAAAAAATTAATTGAAAATAAATGAAAAATTGGCATCATGTGCTACTGGACCTTATTGATCCTGATCTACCCCTCCCCTTTCTGCTCCTTTTTCATATGTAACAAGTGTTGTTTAGACCCCTGAATTAAGGATTTGTTTTTCTGTCAGTGTAAATGATTATAAATCAGCTTATATTTATCATTTATCAAATAAAAAAACAAGACTTCTCTTCAGTTCTAGTAGAGGGGGGTTTTAACCTTTTCCTGACCGATGCAGTAACATTTTTGCCATTTCTTCCTTTACAATCCTGCGTTATTTAGTTTTTGTCGCCACTGCTATTTAACACTAATCCRTATCTGCACATTTGACTGTGATTAAGTTCTAACAGGTGGCATGGAGTCATGTGACTGAGCAAGAAAAACCCCATCYCTGATTCTTTAATGTACAGAAACGTCCATCTATGAGCACATAAACTCCAGGCAGGAAAGGGTTAAAGCAAACTTCAGTTCTTAATAACTCAGGAAAAAATAAAACACTTTTGCTGATGCTTTCCCCCCAAAAAAGGTTTTGTCTATGAAGGAAAAAAAACTAATCTGAAGCTTTTTTTCTCAATCATCCCAACCATCGTATTTTTCTAAAAAAGAAAAACTAAAAAAAAAAAAMCTTTGTCGTTAAAGAGTTTTGAGGAGTCCTGTTAATTTGTAATACCTAGTTAAATGTTCCTAGATTCCTGATGTGTTCCACCCCCCCCCTCTCCCCACTCTTTTATAATTTCTTTGTTATATCAATGAAGGCCCGGTTCTTTTGGGGGTCCTGTACTCTTTAAGAGCAATAGCTGAAATTCCTTAGTGTCCTGACGATAGCAGAAAAGGCAGCCAGCAGTATGTTATTTTATTTGATCTTTTTTTTTTCTTTTTTGGTTTTTAGTGCGAGTATTTGTATTTGTTTCTTGTACAAGGTGAACATTTAGCATTCAGTGCAGTTCAAATAAAGATGATTCTGACAACTTGTCTGTTCTGATTCATTTGGAGGAAGTGACTCAAACACAAATGAGACAAAATATTCAACTCTTTAGGTCTATACAAACTGTCTTCGAGGGAAATTAGAGAAGTGGTTTCTAAGTTGTAAAAAAAAAATCTGACGTGTTTTGATTTTTCTAAATTCTGTCTCGTTTTGATCACAACAGAAACAGACGTTCGTATTTTCTCTAAAGCACTCGATGTTTTTCCAAGTGTGATACCTTTAAGAGGTCCTAATGTTCCTAGATCTTGTCGAGAAATCCTGCGCATCTGCAGCAGTMATTCAGGGTCACCATCAATGCTTTGGAACATCGAACCCGTACAGATTAAACGCCAAGGTGGGTACAAAACGACAGCTCACAATATTCCAAGATGCATTGCAGGCCGACCGGGAGATTTTCTTTCTTTGCTTGTAATGGTGGACAAGGTCAGGGACGGGGGTACATTTTTTTTTTGTTTCAAAGGGCCAATATGTGTTTTTCAGGCATATATTTAAATACTTTACCATAATAAAGTATCTGTCATTTTTAGCTGTTATTAAAATGCTGTTTTTATGTTTAAATAGAAAATAAACATATCTTCTCATCACTTCCTCTTCTAAACACCTTGAAATTGGCCTCTGTCTCTTTAAGAACCACCTTCCGCTTCTGTCCCGTCAATTTGGAGGGGCGCGCTTTGATGCAGTTTACTTGCCATCTGAAAATACATTTCCTCAAAAGGTATTTTGAATCTGAAAAGAGCTTCACTGAGTGAGATACGGTGGGTAAAATAAATATTGAACACGTCACCATTTTTCTCAGTAAATATATTACTAGAGGTGCTAATGACATGAAATTTTCACCAGATGTTGGTAACAATCCAAGTGATCCATACATACAAAGAAATCAAACCATAAATGTCCAGAAATGAAGTTATTTGTAATAATGTGGAATGGCACAGGGAAAAAGTATTGAACACATGAAGAAAGGGAGGTGTAAAAAGGCATGGAAAGCCAAGACACCAGCTGAACTCTCTCAGTAATTAGAAARCAAGCCTGCCCCTTGTCAGTGCAAGTTAATATCAGCTGGTTCAGTCCCAAATGATGGCCAGGTATCACACAAGAACCATCTGATGATGGGTAAAAGTAAAGAGCTCTCTCAAGACCTTCACAACCTTATTGTTGCAAAGYATAATGATGGCATCGGTTACAGAAGAATGTCTAAACTTCTGAAGGTTCCAGTGAGCACTGTTGGGGTCATAATTCAGAAGTGGAAAGAACATTATTTCACCATAAACCGACCACGACCAGGTGCTCCTCACAAGATTTCTGACAGAGGAGTGAAAAGAATTATCAGAAGAGTTGTCCAAGAGCCAAGGACCACTTGTGGAGAGCTTCAGAAAGACCTGGAATTAGCAGGTACGATTGTTTCAAAGAAAACAATAAKTAATGCACTGAACCACCATGGCCTGTATGCACGCTCACCACGCAAGACTCCACTGCTGAAGAAACAGCATGTTGAAGCTCCTTTAAAGTTTGCTGCACAACATTTAGACAAGCCTGTGTAATACTGGGAGAATATAGTCTGGTCAGATGAGACCAACATTGAACTGTTTGGATGCCAGAAWACACATCATGTTTGGAGGTCAAATGGCACTGCACATCAGCCCAAAAACACCATACCAACAGTGAAGTTTGGAGGTGGGAACATCATGGTGTGGGGCTGTTTTTCAGCATATGGTACTGGCAAACCTCAAATAATTGAAGGAAGGATGAGTGGAAAAATGTACAGAGACATTCTTGATAAAAATCTGCTTCCATCTACCAGGATGATGAAGATGAAACGTGGCTGGACATTTCAGCAAGACAATGAGCCCAAACACAAAGCCAAGGAAACTCTCAGTTGGTTTCAGARAAAGAAACTAAAGCTGCTGGAATGGCCCAGCCAATCACCTGACCTGAATCCAACAGAAAATCTATGGAAAGAACTAAAGATCAGAGTTCATAGAAGAGGTCCACGAAACCTTCAAGATTTGAAGACTGTTTGTGGAAGAATGGGCCAAAATCACACCTGAGCAATGCATGCCACTAGTTTCTCCATACAGGAGGCGTCTTGAAGCTGTCATTGACAACAAAGGCTTTTGTACAAAGTATTAGATAAATTTCAGTAAGTGTGTTCAATACTTTTTCCCTGTGCCATTCCACATTATTACAAATAACTTCATTTCTGGACATTTATGGTTTGATTTCTTTGTATGTATGGATCACTTGGGTCGTTACCGACATCTGGTGAAATTTTCATGTCATTAGCACCTCTAGTAATATATTTACTGAGAAAAATGGTGACGTGTTCAATACTTATTTTACCCGCTGTATAGTGTTAAGAGCAGCAGAAAGTTTAAGTTTCACTTTCAGTTTCACTCGAGAGCCTGAAGGAGTCGGGTGGGGAGGTGTGCTCCGTGATGATGAAGTTCATCTTAAAGACACGTCCCAGGGGTGTTCCTGGTCCCCACCTGTCGTTTTGCTCCTCAGCATGTCTTCTTAAAAACACTGCAGGATTTCTCAAACATGCATGAATGAGTCAAAGCAAGGCTTTGGGCATGTTTTTTATGAGAGTATAACATTATAACATGATATAAAACTCAAAAATTTGATTTTACATGATATTGCCCCTTTAAGTCTGACGGTCCAAAAATGGAAAGTCTAAAGCGGTTGTGTTGTTAGGTTTTGTCATTTGTATAAACGTGTTTTATAACTTGCAAACAAGCTCATATAGCTGGACATGTTCATGTATCGCCAGCTAATTCACAATAATATATTCACATTTAGCTCATTTCCATCTATTTTTAATCTTCATTGCTTCGGTTTAGCGCCATCACAGTTGCTAGGTGACAGGACTTACGCCGGGGGGAATGGTGGGAATAAAGCTGAAGACCAGAGCGTCTACATTCACGGCCACTTTCTTTTGGTCTTTGTGGTCAAAGGACGAAACCCCTGAATTTGGACACAACTAAACACTCAAATTCATTGAGACTAAAATGGAAAAGTGCTTATTTTCTTGCAATCTGACAGCTGCAGACCAGTGAAAACTGTTTTTAAATCCGACACCCATCATATCTTCACATTCAGCAAAATGTGACAGAGACAAAACATAGATATCTATGTTCCGGCCCAAGGATCTACAGTGATTACCAGTTTAAGGGCACTTGGGACTAATGGTGGRTGTTGGCCTTTAAGGGTTTAAATCWRAACCATTTSAGGATGTGATAACCACCAAAACATTTATAAAGACAGTCACAGTTCAGCTTTGTGGGGTTTTTTTTTTGTCATTTTTATGAAATCAACATCTCAGCCCTCAGTTTTAAAAAAATGTTTGGTCAGAAATGTTAGAATTGATTGTTGTAGCAAAGATTGGTGAATAMTGATCAACTGTGATCTTGGTAAGAAAACTGTGACTTTTCTGTTAAGCTTGAGGGCTAAAACATTTATTTAATAGAAGTAGAGACAGACACAACGCTTTAGTGTGGATATTTAAAAAAAAAAAAACTCTAAACATTCTCCAAAAATGGACGAAGGTTGAAAATCCCCCCGGTTAATGCACCCAGGACTCCTCCTTCATCACTGCCTGTGATCTAAATCCAAACAAGAGTTCAGAAATTAAAAAACAAACAGCGATTCGGTTGATGCAAGTGAGTTAAATTTAATATTAATGCTCTCCATAGAAGAGGCAGAGTGTTTGGTTTTCTCTCTTTTTTTTATTCTTCTCTTCGTCGTCGTCGTCTTCTTCCCCCACCAGCGTCACTCTGAACACAAACATGAGCTACCAGGTCACATAAAAATGTCAGTAAACTTCAGTGTTTCTTCCCCTGCCATGGACAAATTGTAGGTTTTATGTGTGCAAAATAAAAATACTTCAAGACTAAGTGAATCCAACAAAACTGATTTTTAAAAAACAGAAAAGAGAAAAAGAAACCAAGAAGGGGGTCTCTTTGTGTGTGTATGCACTTGAAGAAATAAATAAATCCAGCATCAAACAGGTTTTGCAGAAATGATTAGCAATCGGGGAAACTCTGGTTATTTAACTCAACACACACTTTACATACACACACACACACACACACACACACACACATACAGAGTTAGCATCTTCTCAGGCGAGTCTGATCTACTGCAGCTCGGTGAATCCTTAAATACTGCATATCTTCTAGTATTTTCTTCAAGTAAGATAAATGAGGAGTAATTTGAGTATAGGGTGGCAAACGAGGACTTTATAAGCTGTCATGGGAGAAGTAATGAGGATTCAGTTTCATAGTGCTGGTATGTTCTCTACCACGGCGCTCACAGATCACATGCATTGTTACAAGTTAAGGATTTACAGCTTTTAAAAAGGGGGGAGAAACAAAAACCTAAAGTAGCAAAGACCCCTCGCTCTGAGCCTACAATGTCCAGATTTCTTAAGTCCTGCGAGCTCTCTCACTTCTCTACTTGCCCTCGCTCACTCGTCGTCGTCCTCCTCCTCCTCGCCGTCGGACAGAGAGGCACAGGGGCGGAGCTGGCGGTATCGGTCCAGCCACTTCTCCACCATCTGGGTGACCAGGGGGTGGTTCCGGCGGCGGCAGCTCTTCTGCATGGCGACCAGGACGCCGCCTTCCGTCACGCAGCAGTCCAGCCACTCCCGCARCAGCTTCTCCTGCTGCTCCTCGTTCCCCATCTGGGTCAGGGAGGAAGAAAATACAAAAACACGTTGAAGTGCGCACCAAGTAACCCAAGCTAAGATCGCAACTTATTTTACCCGTTCTCACATGGAAACAAACTGTTACTCCTAACGTAACACAACCTCAAAAACACTGAATCGTTTTGTACTTCAATATTTTGTCAGGTTTTTTTCTCAGGGTTCCCACACCCTGTCCAACATCCAATTCCAGGACCTTTCAAGGACTTCCTAGTACCAGCTTCTTCAAATTAAAGAACCACACGCAAAAGCAATTACCTACTGCTATSGCAGAATGTTACCAATAAACAGGTTTARTATCATGTAAATTCAATGAAAAACTGAACACAGAAGTTGTTGAGTCAGAATCAATGACATCAGTTCACCGTAATCTTGACTTATCCACCGCAACAAATGTAAGTTTATTTTTTATTAAATTTTATAAATTAGTTTTTAAAAGATGATGAAAATCAGTTGTGTGAATAGAGAATTTCAATACCCCAAAAATATTCAAGGACTTTCAAGGACAAGTGTAATTTTTGGCTGTTTTCACAAACTTTCTTTTTCAAATTCACAAACTTTCAAGGATTTCAAGGACCAGTGGGAACCTTGTTTTTCTACATCAAGAAAGATTTGTGTCAAGGGGCCACATGTATATCCCCACATTACCTCACTCACACACAAACACACACCAGAGCTCTCTTTAGATCTCTACAGGTCAGGAATACTTTGCAGCAAAAAATAAAAAAAAAGAAAAATCATCTTTTAAAGTTTAAACAAATCACAAGAATTCTGACTTTATTTACAGACATTTAAAGCCATAAAAGCTGTCAAAATACAAGATTTTTCAGTGTTTCGACTTGAATATTTTAACTTTTATCATCATTTCTACATCATTAAATGACTGATCTATTAGTGTGAAGTAGAGTTGGGTGATATTTGCAAAATAATCACAAATAATTGTGATATTTAGCTGATAACTAGCGGTGACCAGATATCAGCATTTTTAAAAGTACTCGTTGAAAATGTCCTGAGAACTGGAACTGAAGCAGGTTTTTGCGTGGACCTTCACGTCATTTTATAAACGCGACCTCCACCAGACTCCAGTGAACGCTTCATGCCGTCGATTCACACGCCCAGAAGAGGGCGTGACGTCACATTCAGCTCACTGTGGATGCTACGTTAGCATGTGGATTCTGAAGTTGTGTAATCAGTGTCAGTTAAATAATTATCTGACATGATAGTTTAGTTCACTGTTTATGTTTCAACCTGCCTCTGGCCCGATGCTCCGKTGCAGTGCGTATTYATGGAACAAAGAGAAACTAAATTATGGATCCAGTAACTTTAGTATCGACACAATCAACATTACTCATGCATCTGCAGATTCTCAGTTATCCAGGACACGGAAAAAAGACGAAGCAACTGGACTTCTGTTCTGCTGAAGATGTGTGGTGTTACATTTAAACTGCATGACTTGACGTTATAGTGTCAGACATAAAAACGTCAGATGAAATGTGACAYGAGCATTCAGAATAAATGAAATGTGTTTTTATAAAATTGCATATTTTTTTTTATTTCTAACTCAGTAATTTCTTGGTATTGGCGAGAGCCCAAATTGAAGTATTTGGTTTGAGAAAAACTGGTACTGAGACAACCCTATGAAAAACAATGAAAATAACTATGAATAAATGACAACTGCTCTGCATGTTTTTACTATAAAATAGTTCTGTGTTCTAAAATTCTTTATTTTAAATCGGGTTAAATTACTAAACTGAATGAAACCTACTTTTTCCACAGCATTTAGTGGCAGCAGATCGTTCGTAACACAAAATGCCCCGGCTCGCATGCACCCTCGTTAATGAGAGGGTCGCACACAAAAATATATCACGCAGCAGTAATTGTAGTTACTGCAAAGTGGCAAAYATTAATTATTGACAGTTTTWATGAGGAATAATTGCACATATGATTTTTTCTGAAGAGAAAAATACATGTTTGTGTTTTTTTTCCCCATCACTTGAACACTTTTCACATTGATTGACATGCTGCAGTGCCTTAGCGTACTGCAGCCACTAGGGGGCAGTATCAGAAATACTGTACGAAAATGTGAGTTGTGAGCTGCTATTAGATGAAATCAAATAAAGCTTTTTTTGACATCTGGTGCTGCACCGTATACTCAAATGAATAAAAACTAAAAAAAATATATAAATAAATATCAGGGAGAGACATGTACCAGTTTTAAGTTGCAGCTGTAGTACTTGAGAGTATTAGTAGCAGTATTGCAGTATTACAACTTACTTGTTGAGCAGAGAGAAAGTGAATGTGCAGCAGCTTCCTCTCGCTGTCGACCAAGGGCAGGAACGTAACTGTGACATCATCGTCTGTATTGAGGTTGGCGCCCGCACCACGATTGTCGTAGCCGTCGTTCTCCATGGCCACCAGGGCGGAAAAGTGGCCCCGCGTGTAGCCCAGGGCGATGGGGCTCTTCCAGCAGAAACTCTGCTCCCATAACAGAGGCAGGTACACACCTGAAGACACGCAGAACGAGTCAGACAAGGCGGGACAGGCTGTTCACTGCCGTGCTAATTACATCTGAGAAGAACAGGCTGTTCGCTCAGATTAACCCAGTGCCAGAGTCCGCTGCGTCGAMGAAGAGCAACTCTGAAATTTATGTGTTGACTCAAAGTTTTGCAGTTTAAACAAAATAAAGTAAAAATGCTGCTTGACCTTGAAAACGAGTGTATCCTAAAGGTTCCCCACGGAAACTTTTGTAGTACTTCACTCCGTAGACTATGATGGGTCTTCGAAGAATATGTGCAAGAACAAAAATGTGGGTCTGCTCCAGGCTGGCCCCCGGCTGAAAGAGTAGAAGAATGAAACCAATGTGAGAAAAACAAGCAAAAAACACTTTAGTTTTGTGTTAATTTTCACAGTTTCTAAACACGTCAATGGAAGAAACACTTTATACAAAATGTTTAGCTGTGGTCATTTATAGGATGTGAAAATGATACAGTCTCGATAAGTTACAATACTTTATACCGAGTATTCAAAAAATATATACAGGTTTGTGAAAAAGTTTCAAACCAAACCCCAATTCTTTTAAAAGGAGATATCCTGCTTTTAAATCCTTCTTTTTCACATTTAAATCATTCAGTTGGGGTCTATTTAAAATAGAACTGCAATGCTTTGGTCTGAATTCCTCCTTATTGTAACTCCACAAGCCCCTCTTTCAGCTCTCTTCTGAGTAAGAGGAGACGTAATTGTAGTTGGTAAGTCCAGACCTTATTTGGCAGTTACGCCACAAAATTTTCTGACAGGTTTAACACTACAGCACACTGTTCACTGAGTCATTAAAGAGACACACAAACATGTGGGAGGAGTTTAAAAAGACAAATCCCAGCTAAAAGTTATCACCAGCAAACAAACAATATCTGAAAGGAAACAAAAACTCTCCATCTGAGACGTGATAAATACTAAACTACTGGTACCACAGTGCCCCACCTCCCCCCAGAAACAAAATAAATGTTAAAAATAATTACAAATGACATTTATTTGCTATAATTGATATAAGAGATAAAGTGATGTTACTGGTCAATAAAACCATATAATAATGTTTTTTTGTCATTACACCTGATGTTCAGTTGGCCCAGCTGTAATGTTTACTTTAACTAAATATAGCTGGGGTCACAAGTTTCTGTCATTTGTGAGTTGGAAACTGAAACGTTTCTGTATGTGTTACATCTATAGCCACCAGTTTTTGGGAATCCCCTCATTGACCCTAAATAACTAGCTTAAACTGTGTTACCTTTGGCATTGCTTTTTTAAATTCAATTTAAGAAACAGGAACAAATGGTGTCTTTGTGACAGGTTGCTGGTAAAAATGTGCCTGAAGAGCCAATTTGAAATTACGTTTTTGCCAAGTCGCCCAGTACGTTGATCCAGCACTGGTTCAGCTGGAGTTTAGGAGCCTTTTATGGCAGAATGAGTCACAGGTCAGGATCATGTGGCTCAAAAGGCAAGAACAAAATAGCATTCCTCTGTAAACAGTCAGGTAGTTGACCGAAAATGAGCAAAAAGACAAACATGTGAATATGATAAAAGGTTTTTCCAGCTCAGTAAGTTGTGATGACTGTTTACTATACGCCCTGTTGACTTCAGCTGATTCTGTCTCCATGTCAGCCTCTCTTCTTCTCTGCTTGCATCTGCACTAAGTGGACAGGCAGAAAACAGCACAGCTACTCGTAAATTCAATGCTGGCTTCAAAGGCACCTTTACTTGTCAAATGAGATGAACAAAACTTGACTTTGTGTTTCATCCAATCATCTGATCCGTCTGTCACCATTAAAGCCTCGGAGGAGGTTATCAGACGGTGGGTTTTGCTGCGTTTGTTTGTGCCGTCAGTGGAGTCGCTCTCGGCTGGTAATCCCAGGGTCACGTGTGGAGACGGAGCTGAGTCAGCAGGCGTGCCAGGAGAGTTGACCAGCTGCCTGTAAACTCTTAACGAGTGGATCTTTTAGCAAACGCCTCTGCCCTTTCTGTCATTAACAAACTGTTCATTCTATCAATATTTCCTGACGTTGATCCTTGAGAGATACTGACTCATTTGCCTCACAGGACACACCACACTGGAGTCCTTTTCTTTTGTATTACTTGGATCGAAGTGAGTAAACT
>NW_013952441.1:1003697-1017113 GCF_001266775.1 Austrofundulus limnaeus | reverse complement strand
TGTGTGTGTGTGTGTGTGTTTCATTATCTTATACAGCAGCTTAAATTATAGAATGATTTAAAGTTCTGGGGAGAACAGGACGGTCTTGAAATAGGAAAAATTTGAATCAAATCAAGTATTATAAGAATCTTACCAAGTAAAATTTTCTTACTCCACTGGCAGAAAATTTTCACTTAATCTGAGCCAAATTCCCAGGATAACAAGATAAGTGATCCTACATATTCTGAAAACGAGATTATTATTCTTACATTTTCTGTTCTTGTTTAGTAAATCAGTCTCAAAACAAGATCAAAAAGACATTTTAGCTGGATACAAGATTTTAAAACTTGGTTACATGGACAGTTTTTGCAGTCACGCGCTTCTTCTCGTGAGGCCCACAAAATCCTGAAAATGAAAGCTGTATCTAAACATCCTGCCTGGCTGAGGATATCACAGGATCCATTGGACCAACAGAAATCTCATACATGTCAAATTGTATGGACTGTCCCTAAGTTATAACGTTTTTATGTCATTTTGCAGGTATACGGAYGTATAGAACAATCTCACGGATTTTTTCAAGTCTTACGAATTTTTTCAAAACCTCATTTTTAAATTTATCTAACATGTAGAACATTTTATGTAACAAGTAGCCTGTAGGATGAYTTAAAAAAWTAACATCAAACAGCCGTCTTCCAGTCTGTTCTGCCACTAGAAATAAGTTTTGAACTTTTTCCRCTCTCCTTTCCTCCTGCTTCGCAGCAGGCGCTTTCATGTCCGCAGCTGTCGGACGGTGATGATGAAGATGAGCGCGCAGCAGAGCAGCAGCTGAGATCAGCAGGCGGAACGCTCATTGTATAGCAGGCAGATATTAAAGCAAAAATGCTGGGTTTGATTATGATTACAGTTTTCCGCAAAAAATGCTCTAAAAATTACATTATCTTTACTTTTTATAATTTTCTACCGCAATATATACTGGTACCGTGAAGGGATTCAATTTATACCGTGATATGAAATTGAGGTCATAACGCCCAGCCCTACGTGCAGGGTTGGGGGGGGTCTCACCAGTGGGAGCAGTCGTGTAGGCTGTCGTGGAGGGTTTTGCGGAGGACAGAGTCCTTGTCGTAGATTCCCCAGGTGGCCTGCAGGACCGAGTCCAGCAGACAGTCTCCAGCTGTGCGGTTCCACAGGGCGTAGAGACGACTGTCCAGGCGCGTGCCCAGCTCCAGGGACCAGTTTATAACAGGAGACTCCTCTTCTAGTTCTACAAATAAAAAAGGCAAAAATCAAAAAGAAGACCGAGGTGAAGGAACAAACAGAACCAAAATTCTGCTCCACTAAGCTAAAAACACAAAACAAGGCGAATTTCTCAAAAAGAAGAGAAACATTTAGTTTCACATTTCCTTTTCTTAGCTAAAAAGATAGGTTTGCAAAGAAGAAAATTTGATCGCAGGATGGAAATGCTGAAAACATGATCAAAAAGCTCAGTTTGTCGAAATATTTTCTGTGCAAAAAATAAATAAATCTCCTCTCCCACGTGGCCTAGTTTTCACAGATTAAATAGGCCATGGGACTCCTTTTATAACTTCAGCACAGCACAAAGACTCAAATCTGTAACACACACGCACAGCTGAGACGACAGCATTACATTGGTTAAACACGTGGGAGGGAAACTATTGAACTTGATTAACCTAATTAGAGAAAGGGGTGAAGATGAATCAGGAGGTGAACTGATTTGAAACGGAACAAAAAGAAAGTGGTTTTGTTCTCTAAATAAAAACACCCAGATTAAAAACATCACACGTGCAGACACCAGGTATAAAAAGCTGACTGCACCTTTCTGCACGTCTCGATCCAGCACGTCATCAAACAGTTTTTCTTGGACAGCAGGCGGCAAATCCTCAATATCTGCAAAGACACGTGGGAAAGATTTGCTTAGATGAGCATTATTCAGTAAGTGAAGGAAGCCGAGAGCAACACAAACACCACTTTAACGACCCCACAGAGAGGGACGTTCTCTGCGGTTCCATTCACCGGGTGACATTTTGTCAATGGCGCACTGTAAACATGAGCTCGGTACGGCGTGTTGTGTTTCTGTGTGCATCGAGCTGGGCCCACATGAAGCCAGAACACTGGTGGCTATTCTCTGGTTCAACAGTGGATGGAATTGGCTTTCTCTGAGGGGGCAGGAGCGACCGAACCAGACAGCTGGCTTCGGGCCAAAGGCGATCAGCTGCAAACTGAGTGTTGCACAAACAAACAGTCCAACAGCCTGCATAACCCCTCATCCCAGCAACTTTAAATCAGATTTCTTTAATGCAAAAAGCACATTGTTTTAAGCTTGTTATCAAGCTCTTCACATCAAGGGGAAAAATAATTAAAGTTTACTTAATAATACAGAAAATTCTACAAATGAGCCCAAAGTAAACCAATATATATATATCTATATTTTTCCCCCCTATTCTTCGCTGCAGAATAACTGATCCTAGCTTTACTCACTCAGTCAAAACGTTTTTAGCTAAAGTTGGGTCACAAAGCAAAATTTAGCCATCTGAAAATACATTTAAAATGACCAGATTATAGTCTGAATCTTCTTAAATTAAGTGAAATAATCTGCCAGTGGAATAAGACAATTGCACTTGTTAATACTTCTTCACTAATCCTAAGGAAAAATTTCCAGACAAGATTAATAATCTAACACATTCTGCTCTTGCTTGGTATCAAGTCTAGTCTCAAAACAAGATTAAAAATACTTTTTAGCTGGATAGAAGATTGTAAGACTTGATTAGATGAGCAAAAAACAGCAAAAAAAACTGCTCTCCTAGTGCAACCCAGTGAAGACAAATTCATGTCGAGACAAACTGAGGAACTATTAAATCAGGTTAAACTTATTAAATGAAGGCCAACAATGTAAGCTGTTCAAACATGTCGTCATAAATACCTGCAGGCAGAGTGAAAGTGACCAAATCTGGGAGGAAGTAACAAGCAAAGTCTCCTTTGCGTTGATGTAGTGACGCTGCGATCTCCCTGCGGATCTGCTCCGTCAGCTCAGGACAGACCATGGAGGGGATACACTTTGCTGCTTGCTGGTTCACCTTAAAACAGAAAAAAAGGACATACATGATTATTATAACCTTTATTTAACCAGGAAGTCCCACTGAGATTATTTCAAGAGAGACCTGGGTAATGGGGGGGGGATATTGGCAAAAAAAATAATCAAGATTAATTGCGGCATTTAACMGATAACAACTGCTAGATGGATACTGCACTTTCATGTTTTTGACTTGTGTTTTATAATTATATTAAATCAATCAAACTAACATCTTCATTTTCACAGGTTAAAATATTGAGCTGCAAATAGAAGTCCAACTTCTACCAAATGGGCTGTTATGTTACCATTGTTGTTATGTTATGGACTCAATGCATCACACAAAAATACATCCTCATGCAAGACTAATCGGAAAAGGGCCAAATTTTCATCTGTGACAGTTTTTCTGATGATCAGTTGCACACAACACAATTTTGCCCRACCCTAATCCATCATATGAAACTTAATGACTTCAACAATGCCACCAAACTATAAACTTAAGTCTTTCAGAGAACAGTTCCTCAAAACGGCCACACAGACCAGTCCATCTTTATGCTTTCTGTGCTTTGTGAAAGATTTTTAGAATATTTATGTTTTTTTCACCCTTTTGTAGTACAACTCTGCTCAATACGAGCCTTCTTTGTTTGACTTTTACAAAGCGGTGTGAGCAGTTTCAAAAGAAGCAGAGTCAGCTGTTTATTGTTACAGTTAATTAAGAGGAAGTTAAGAGGAAAATTTCCTTATGCTTGTCCTGGCAACTAAAAGATTTTGTCATCTGCAACCTTCACAATAAAATTGGTAAAAAATATCTAAAAAAATGTAATTTAATAAGTATGTTACACTAAATACAAATGTTCTGTCAGACAGCATGAATATCTCAGGAGCTGCAAGTGGAAATTCCTCCTCCTCATCTTCGTCATCAGACTAAAGAAATTTATTGGGGTTGTTTATTTACTGATTTTTTGAAAGCACCACACATTCTGTAGTCTTTTCTTGGGTGAATAACGATTAGTGCTGCACAATATCATGAAAACCTGTGATGTGCGATAACAGTGCTTAATACTGCGATGACGATATGACTTGCGATAAATAATTTTTTTTTWAAAAATTAAATATACAGTGATGTTTTTCTGCTCTGGGTTCAGAGCAAAAAACAACTACTACATAATTTCCATTACAACATGATGGAGTGATTATGATTTGATGTTGTTTCTCTGGTCCATTTTGTTTATCAGACTGATGTTGACAACATAAATGCAAACATTAGAGCCAATTATTTATTGCAATTTATGCATTTTTTGCGATATGCATATTGCACTGGCTGTTATCACGATAACGATAAATTTGCAATATATTGTGCAGCCCTAATAACGATATATTTTTATAAACTATTGTGTGATTAGTTTTGTGATTAAATTGATGGTTTTATGTACAAACTGGTCTGGGTGACTATAAATACACTCACCGGCCACTTTATTAGGTACACCACGCTAGTAACGGGTTGGACCCCCTTTTGCCTTCAGAACTGCCTCAATTCTTCGWGGCATAGATTCAACAAGGTGCTGGAAGCATTCCTCAGAGATTTTGGTCCATATTGACATGATGGCATCACACAGTTGCCGCAGATTTGTCGGCTGCACATCCATGATGCGAATCTCCCGTTCCACCACATCCCAAAGATGCTCTATTGGATTGAGATCTGGTGACTGTGGAGGCCATTTGAGTACAGTGAACTCATTGTCATGTTCAAGAAACCAGTCTGTGATGATTCCAGCTTTATGACATGGCGCATTATCCTGCTGAAAGTAGCCATCAGATGTTGGGTACATTGTGGTCATAAAGGGATGGACATGGTCAGCAACAATACTCAGGTAGGCTGTGGCGTTGCAACGATGCTCAATTGGTACCAAGGGGCCCAAAGAGTGCCAAGAAAAGATTCCCCACACCATGACACCACCACCAGCAGCCTGAACCGTTGATACAAGGCAGGATGGATCCATGCTTTCATGTTGTTGATGCCAAATTCTGACCCTACCATCCGAATGTCGCAGCAGAAATCAAGACTCATCAGACCAGGCAACGTTTTTCCAATCTTCTCTTGTCCAATTTTGAYGAGCTTGTGCAAATTGTAGCCTCAGTTTCCTGTTCTTAGCTGAAAGGAGTGGCACCCGGTGTGGTCTTCTGCTGCTGAAGCCCATCTGCCTCAAAGTTCGACGTACTGTGAGTTCAGAGATGCTCTTCTGCCTACCTYGGTTGTAACGGGTGGTTATTTGAGTCACTGTTGCCTTTCTATCAGCTCGAACCAGTCTGCCCATTCTYCTCTGACCTCTGGCATCAACAAGGCATTTCCGCCCACAGGACTGCCGCTCACTGGATGTTTTTTCTTTTTCGGACCATTCTCTGTAAACCGTAGAGGTGGTTGAGCGTGAAAATCCCAGTAGATCAGCAGTTTCTGAAATACTCAGACCAGCCCTTYTGGCACCAACAACCATGCCACGTTCAAAGGCACTCAAATCACCTTTCTTCCCCATACTGATGCTCGGTTTGAACTGCAGGAGATTGTCTTGACCATGTCTACATGCCTAAATGCATTGAGTTGCCGCCATGTGATTGGCTGATTAGAAATTAAGTGTTAACGAGCAGTTGGACAGGCGTACCTAATAAAGTGGCCGGTGAGTGTATATGGTTACACAGGGCAGGAGGTACTGGTAGATTAGATGCATGCCTGAACACACCTTCAACACTTAATTGAACCGTTGTTTTAACACTAGAACAGGAAAAATGTATGAGGGTCTGATTTCAGCCGTAGGCTGGCCAATCTGAATGACGCAACAAAAATAGGCGGAGTCAGGTCTTGAAGGTGGTGATGTAATGACATTCCTCCTGGAAATGCTTGGCTGAATGCACGGAGAGCGTAAGAAATCCTGTGATTCAGTCCCAGCGCTGGTGTGGTCGTATGACTTCCTTTTACATTCAAACATGCAGGAAAGGAGTCCTCGAGGACCAGAATTGAGAATCACTGCTTTAATACGAGTTATCTGATTTATTATTTACAAATAAAGAATCACTGGCTTCCAAGCAATAAACTAGGTCAATATTATATTTTGAAAATGTCTCATCAAGCTCAGAGAAGCTCTTGAGGTGTTGGTCAACATTTAAAGCAGTGATTTTTAGACAGTTCACTGATTTGACACACCTGGTTTGAATGAATTGAGTGATAAACAATCTTCTGAAGACCTGCTGAACAGCAGGGAAACAAGTAAAACATGCTGGATAGGGGTACTTGAGGACCAGGTTTGGGAGACTTTAACCTGCACCATTTAGGTTATTAAGACTGACGGTATTCTGAAGAAAAAGAGAAATTTTAAACAGCTTTTCATAAATTTACTTTTATGTTATTTTACAGTAGTGTTTTTGTAATTGACGGTTTGTCTGATAAAAATAAATATAGCTCAGGAAGTCCTTGGACAGATTTCTCCATTAAAACATTATTTAATTGAAATGGAATTGAACAGGACTTCAGCTCAAGTAGTCATTTCATTCATATTCGAGTTACATTCATAGCACACTTACTCAGTATGATTCTAAATATGATCGAATTTAGCAGAGAACACCCACAACACCTTGTTATTGTTAATACAGTGTAGAATTAAATTATGTAGATATTAATAATAAACTACAACCACCTGAAGCTGACTCTCACAGAGAACTTTGTGAGTTTGGGCAAAAAAAAAAAAGTCAGCGAGACATGTGTGTTATAATCTGACATTTAGCGTTAAAATTGTTTAACTATAAAAACTAAAGCAGGGTCCTGCAGTGGCCTTGCTTCCTTTGAAGATCAGACGTTTGGACATGTGCAAGTTGCAAGTCTGTAAGATAACGACGACACTCCAAAGCATTAACGTTTAATACAAAGTTACATTTTAGACACTAAAGTCCACCAAACAACCACGAGGCAGGATTTCCGAAACAGAAATAGATTGTCTCGGTCGACATAAAAAGCCCTCAAGTCGAGTCGACCTCTTGTAAAAATTGCAGCATCAGAAACAMGTTCCCATCTCAGCATCTGTTTATCCTTATTTATCAACAACATCCATAAAAATAAACTGAAAAAAGGAGTTTAACAGAGGTATATAAAAAAAAAAAACTATGAGGAAAATTTTCTCAAATTCGGACTTGTCACATTGACAGAGCTTAACGCCAGTTAATAAAATAATTTAACTGCAGCTAGTGAACATTCTCCCACACTATTTTTGATGCAAAAATCATTTTTTGATGCACAAAAGAAGCAATTTATTTTGTAAGTTCTTTGCAAATGACTTTGTAAAACCAAGAAATGAGYAGATGTAATTAGCTCTTGGCTAATTAGCACACTAATCCAGAGGAGCATTACAGAAGCCATATTCAAACCACTGCAGCAATGTTTGTTTGACACTGATAACACACACACGCGAGCACACACACACACACACACACACACGCGAGCACACACACACACACACTTGTATTTGCATCAAACTGAGGACATTGTATTGACTTCCATTTATTTTTGTAAATGTATTTATGCCTAACCCAGACATTTTCCCTAAAATTAGCCATTACTGGTCTATAGCTAACCCTAACCTGAACCAAAACTTAATACACACCATACTTCTAAACATAACTCGTAAAGCACAACAGAGCTGCAAACAAAGTGAGGATTGGGAAAATGTCCTCACTTTCCAAAAATATCCTCACTTTGTTGATTAAAAACCTAACATGGTTCTCACTCTGTAGCCAAAACAAGTACACACACACACACAGGTTTGGTTTGTATATCCCTGTGGGGACCGTGTATTGACCTACATTCATTTTTTGGAAATTTTATATCCTAACCCTGACCATTTACCCTAAAATTAACCTCACAGGTCACCTGTGAGGCTCACCTGACCCTAAACCAAAGCTAAACTCAATTTCACAACTTGGTCCTAAACCTAACCCCATCCCACCAATGGCATTTCCTCAAATGGGGACTAGGCTTAGGTAGTACCAGATAAGTACCAGTTGGTCCCCACAAGTAGGTGTGTAGTCTAAAATTGTCCCTCATTTGGTAGGAAAGACACGCTCGCTCACACACACACACACTTCTATAAACTGCTGCTTCCTCACATTGGAAATAACATCAGATCTGTATTAACTGTCCCTTAGGAACCAGTGAGTGAAGCCAGGCTAATCCTCCATATAATCCTCAAAGTGCACTTCCGCTGCAAATAATGCATCAGTGATGCACGGTTCAATACAGTGAATTTGGTATAAATGACCAAGTTGAATAAATAACTSCATAAAATCCATTAAAGCAAATTTTACAATAGATGTCACAAGGCTATTGGCCTTTTATTCCTTTTAGGATGGTGGTAACTTTATATTTTCCACTGTTTTAGCAGCACATTTATGAAACTACGTGGTCAAACAAAATAACTTATTTTCCCACAGACCAACAGTCTAAACACACGCCCTACCTCCGTCAACAGGATAGCCAGCATGTCCTGTCTCTGGAAGCGAATAGCCAAATGGACCAGGGTGAAGCCGACGTCAAACGCAGAGGACCGGTTGAGGAGCTGAACCTCGTCAGCCGTGAGCTGCCGGGCGATGTCACCACCAGATGATTTGTAGGCTTCAACAGCTGCCAGATCTCCTTCAACAACACCTGCAGCGGAGAGRGAAAGAAAACCAGGAWAAAAGATATGTAGACATCATAACACACATTCTACATTATAATAGGATATCAGAAATGATCATGAAAGTACCATTTAGCTTTCAAACCAATCAATTATTAGTTCTTTTGGTACGATTCACAATGCATGCATACCTATAATTCTAAAATTCTTCCACAAAACTTCTTCTGTTGGTAAATGAAAGTTGCAGCTGTTTTTGGTCAAATCTTCTCAGAAACCTGATCACTCTTAGCACGTGCTATGAAATACATTTAGTAACAACCACATCAAATGACCCATTTGACAAATTTCATTAAAACTTCTTTTGGAAATCAATCTCGACTATTGCCAGGACAAATTCAGTTTCTGCAAAAATCAAAAAAGTTATAGCATTTTTTGTGTTTTTGAAGGTCAATTGGCTGTGGTAGCCATMTTGAATATCAGTTATGAGTGCGCATGTGTCTAGCACTGGTCTATTTGATTGAATTAAAATGGTAATCAGCTGTAGGTATTGTTGCTTTTTGCCACTTTTAGTTAACAGGCAGATGCACAAACAAAAAACTCATCATCATTTTGCCTTTTGGCAGCCAGCTATAACAAATGCATTCGTTTGTTTCTTGGCGCGGCTTCGATGTTTCTTGTAAAAGAATCAAGATGCAACGACAACTGCTGTCATGTTTAATACAAATCACACTGCCAGTGCATCATTCTGTTCACAGTCCAAACCTATTTACATTAAAGTCGAGGAGAATTCTGGAAGAGAGTCAAATGCACACAAAATGCAAATTTCATGGTTTTGACGTTAATCCACAGTTCTGATGACCTCTAGATGTAGCTTCCAGCTAACCTGGTGTGAGAACAGACATCACATTGTCAGGATTCGAGCTGAACAGACAGAGCTGTGCAGCTTAAAACGCAGAGCTATCTGATAGCCATGTCAAACAGAGGACAGGCTGTGCAGATTAGTGTCAGCGCCCCTCCTCCTGCTCGCTGTCTTTAGACCCTATAGTTTTAACATCTGTTATGAGTGAAATGCGCAGCAGCTAGGTGGCACATAGAGCAGAGGGGCTGCTGGTTGTAAACAGACTCCCTTTTGTGAGGATGTTCTTTCTGCCAGGGAAGAGGTTGGTAAATTTGAGTGAAGCTGGCTCCGGTACTTCCCATCTCGTGTTGCACATGCTGGGTGACATTTTGCAAACACAGATCCATAAATAGATGCAGAATCGTTTTGGATGTGATGTTTTGGAACAGCAGCAGTGTTGACAGACCTGAAATACACGACCACTTAATTTATAAACCAGTAGAAACGTATGTGTACTTTTTCTTGTTACTATAAATTCTGACAATCAAGAAGCTCTTAGTTTCTTAGGTACAGTAGTGTGCACAAGTCTTAAATCATTCCTCTTTTCTTTTCTTAGGTGGTATTTGGCAGGCCTGTGTCTATTTTGAGACTAGGTATTGTCTGAAAATTGCAGAGAAATTGTGATAAAATACAGGAACTTTTTTCTCCCACACACTGCACACTATGCAGTTAGGGCTGTGTATTGGCAAGAATTTGGCGAGACGATACATATCATGACAGAGGGTCACGATACGATATATTCCGATATATTGCGATACTTTAAGCAAGGCGATATATTGCGATATACTGCGATTTTTTGTCCAAAAAYTCTATTAAATAAAAACCTCTTWCYRGGGRAAAAAAAATGAAAAACCAAAATTCATTGTCTCAGAAAATTCTAATATTTCATAGACATACTTTTGATACATTTAGCTGTGTTCTGCTTTGTATGTATTTTATTTTTCATATTTCTTATTTCATCAACGTTTTCAATTATTAGACTAAATTTGACAATAAATAGTTTGAAAATATATATTTTTGCAGCTTTTAGTTTTTAATATTAATTTACAATATGGTCACCCAACACTTAACAATAGCCTATAATATAAATACCTCAAGGGGTAGAGTAACCAAATGGCTGGCTCACTGCTGCCAACTAGTGGTCAGAGGCTGAACTACAACATAAAAATGAATGGCTGGCAGGAAAGTAGACATTTTAAACCTTAATAAAAAAAATCGATACAGGGCTTTAGAATATCGATACAGTATCGGGAAATGAAATATCGCGATATTTCAGTGTATCGATATTTTCTTACACCCCTATATGCAGTCATTGTCAGGTATAAGGATTAGAAAAAAAAGATAAGTAAAAAAGAAGACACTCAAAAGAAAAACTTTGAAGAAACTACAGAAAGCCCCAAGGACTTTGATCAAGACCCCGTTAAAATTTGGGATGTCCCAATCCAGATTTTTTGGATCCCGATACAATAAGATTTTTGTAATGATTAGTCTTTCCGATACCGATCCGATAGCTTTATTTTTTATTTCTTTCCAAGTAGGGTTGGGCAATATTGGGAAAAAAATTAATCATGATTAATTGTGGTATTCAGCCGACAACGATTAATTTGACGATAAGTCATCTGGAGTCCCTGGAAACTCTTGTGTCTTAGTCACATGACCAATTTAGTGGGAAAGATTTGCTCTTCGTAAAAATCTGTTCCAAATTGTGTCAAAATTACAGACTTCAAGCTATACATCAAATTTTAAATAGTGCTGATAGATCAATAAATTACAGAACTTTTTTTAATTTTCATCATATTTGAAGCAGAGAGGAGCAGTGAGCGAACTGACTGGTGGCATTAATCGTATTAATCGTCAAGTGCCAAAAAGTAATCGATTAATGTTTTTCTGACGATTAATTGCCCACGATACGACTATGCTCAACCCTATTTCCAAGTGACAAGGTTGGTAGTATTAAAGCGAGCCCTGCTGTTCCCACTGCGAGAAACATCCAGTTTGCAGATTTTGCAAGATGCAGTTTCAGCATCATTGTTTTCCATTGAAAAGTGTTCCCACACTGTGGACGTGGTTGCATACTTGTGTGCGTCTTGACTTCTTAACGGCAGTTGTAAAGCATGATGATGCTGAAAACTGCCGCGAAAACTGGATCGGCCCAATCACATGACTAAATCCGATTCTACACTATTTTCAAAAAAATGGCCATATCTACCACTGATACTGAGTATCTGATCGGGACACCCCTAGTTAAAAGACTACAAGAAAGTCTAGGAAGCAATATAGAAGATTCTTGTAACAATTTCCAAAACACACTGAAGAGAACAGACAGGAAGAGTTTAGAAAAGTATCTCACTACCCCCAAAAATCCAGCTGCAAAAGAAGAAAAACAGCTCAAAAAACCAGCTACATTGGTTAGACCTAAAGAATGCCAAAGAAAACAATACTCCTGATCCCAGCATTGTGTCTACTTTTCCATATCATGCAACTTCTAAAGTAAATGTGCAAGCATGTTTTGGACCCTGAACAATGTAAAGGGAGGCGTTCTTTTCTAACAAGTCACAGCAGGACAACAATAGCCGACTCTATGTAACACGAGCAGCTTCTGTTTCATYATTAATAAAAAGCAACAAACAGCCAAAAACGTCGTTACACAACTTCTGCAAATAAATTAAACCCTTATTCGGGTGAATTTTTGTCACGAGTTGATGACATTCTTTGGCTGAGGAGGCAAAAACTCAGATGATGAACGAGCTCATTCTCAGCACTTAAAAAGGGGAAAGCGAAGATCCTCCCTCTTACCATGTTTTCCCTCTCTAATCCAATGAACATCATTACAAGCAACATAAAACCAGAAGCATTTATGCTGTTTCTGGGGCGGTGAATGAAAGTATTTGTAGTCCGCGCGAAACAAAAGAATATTACGAAAAATAGAGTGCGCTTCCTTTTGAGGGAAGCTTGAATCAATGAGGCTAGACAACTGTAGTTCAAGTACAGAGCTCTGAAACAACAGAGACAGGAGAGAAGTGAGACAGAGTTGTAGATCGAAGGAAGTGCTTGGCATCAGTCAAAATGTGCTGCTTGACTCGAGCACTTCCTCCACTCACAAATACTTTGAGGGGAATATTCATGTCGTGTCAGCTGACACGACATGATTGAAAAAGCTGCAAAAATATTAGGAACTAAATCAAAAGGCAGAGATGTGTAGGTTTAATAAAAGGTCCCACATTCTTTAAAGGAGGTGTTAGGCAAAATTAACTTTGAGCTTTATCATGTTATAATGTTGTTCTCTCATCAAAAACATACCCAGTATTGCTTTGACTCATTCATGCAGGTTTGTGAAATCCTTGAATCTCCTGTTGTAGCCATTTGGATCTGCCTAAATACTTGCTGATACAAAGCACCGCCTATTTACCCAAAGCCCCTCCCTGGAGCTCGGTGTGCAGTCGAGCTCCCACCCCACAGAGCACTCCTCCACCGTGCCTCCCCAACACAGCTCCTCCACTAGCGGTTTGTCAAAAATGATCTGATTTTTCACTTAAATGGTATGAAGCACTGTTGAAGACGTGCTGAAGTGGCAGTGGCAGAAACGGTAGGAGGTTCTTAAAGAGATATGTCAATTTCAAGGAGTTTAGCTATGATGCAAAGTCCATTTTTACATGTACACACAGCATTTTCACAACAAGTGGGATTGTAGTTTAGTATTGAACAATGGGCCTCATGCAAGAACCGTTCGTACGCACAGATTTGTTCTTAAATTGTGCGTACGAGTGATTTAGGAGAATTTGTGGCATTCACCAATG
>NW_013952441.1:996362-1002840 GCF_001266775.1 Austrofundulus limnaeus | reverse complement strand
CATGTTCGTACGAACCCTTCGTCCAAACAAAAGTAAGAGAAATTTAGGATAAGAATACAAACATGTTCTTGCATGAGGCCCAATGTGTCTGGAAAACACACAATATCCCCCTTCAAACTATTCATCTCTCTCACCACTGTTCATGTCAGTTTTAATCGAAGATCTTCTTATGATGAGAAGTTGTGCTCTTTTCAGTGAAACCATTGTATTATGTATAATTTCATTTAATAGGATTTCACACTTGATCAGACATTGAACAGCTCTTGTAATGTATGTTGTAAATGACAGCTACTACCAATCAAAAAGTTTTAAACACAGATCTCACATGTTCAGTTACCCTTTATAAGTTAATTTTGGAAAGATTCTAAGCTAAAAACAACAAATTTGTAGCTCAGTTGACTGCGTTGTAGCCATTTTTGTGTTTGCCGAATTTGCTTTACTATTGTGACCATCTGGGAACTGACCACAAGTGTGGGAGATGTCTACCAAATTTCTTGCAGTCACCTTTGGCAGTGGATGATAAAAAACAAGAACGTTTAAAAGTCATGTCTATCTGTAAAAACAGGTACCCCACCCCCAACAGCAATCTATGAAGTGCAATCAGTGCAAAGTTCATGAGTGTACAGCTGATCACGTGCTGCCTTCTTTTTCCTTTTGACAGATTCTCATAATTTGTCAGAGTTATTTTTGCCTCTGTGAGGCCCCTGCTCAGAACATAAGCACCACTGTTTACAGGGCGTGTTGACTCGGAGCCAGGCGAGACTCTGGTCCACAGGCTCCAGTCTCATTGCGCAGCCCAGACGGCCCATTCATCCACACCAGCTGGGAAGCACTCACCCACTCTCAGGTTCTCAACGATGCTCTCAGAGGCACATCAAGAACAGAAAGGGACTTGGCAGTAAGTTGGATTAGGTTTTTGAGTCTTCAGCTGGGCATTTCAGCCGCCGCTGAAGGCAACGACAGAGCAGCAATGTTTTTGCCCATGCAGGCAACAAGCATTCCTTCAATATCACGGCTCCATTTTGCATGAATTGAGCCAATTAAATCCCTTCTAAAAACAGGATGGCAAAAAGTGCAAACACTTACCAGCACAGGCACTGAGAAACAGCCAGTCTGTTTTCCTCATTCGGTTTCTAATCTGCTTCAGCTTCTTGAAGTCGACTTCTTGTTCCTCTTTGCTCATGGCTCCAGCTGCCAGCTCTATCCTCTGGAAATCCATCTTGACGTGGTCTTCCCTCTTAGCCATCGGAGGGGATCTCCTCTGGCTCTGGCTTCCACTGCAGCCGCCCCTCCAACGAGCCACATCCTGCTCAATGATCAGGAGAGAGGACTCGGCAGACTCCGGCAGCTCTATGGGCTCCTGGTTGTTGGGCTTGGGGAGGTCACACGCGACACACTTTGTAGTTCTGGGCAAGTTCTGGTAAGTGCACGCTGTACAAGTCCAGTGCTGCTGGTGTGTGTTGAGTCTGTTTCTGTCATTGTACTCCTCACACGTGTCCACGGGGGAGTGGACAGCAGGACGGCAGCCTGAAGTCTGAGGGGACTCTGTGGGGCTGCTGGTCCTGGGGCGCTGGCACAGACACTGCGTGCAACGAATGGCACGAGGCCAGTTGAGATAGGTGCACATCTGACAAGACCACTTATTAGCAATCTCGGCCATGCTGGAGGACCTGACTCTGGGTCTGGCACTGGAGTCAGTACAGATAAGAAGACTGCTTCCATTCTCAGTTCTTGAAGGATCCCATTTTAGACTGGGATCTGGATCAGGGCTGTTTTTATAAGGCTCCTCTGTAATGATGGGACCCGTCAGCCTCGGTGCACAGCACATTGTACACTTGATTGCAGAYGGCCAGTTCTCATAGGTGCAGTAGTCACAGGCCCACTTCACCTTTGGTTCAGTCATTGTGGGCAGCTTTGTTTCCTGCTGGGTTACATCCAGACATAAGTTTATCACACAAATACAGAAATTAGAGCTTAAATATCAATCTCTATATGGGCCATTTGGTTAAAAGACAATGCAAAACCAAATAAAGAAAAAGTACAATTACATCACACAAAGAGAAGGGAAACAGAAGTCAATCATAACTACTCAAAAGAAATGTCTCTTTGGAAACTGTGTGCGTTTTAATTTAAAATGAATACTCCATGTGTTAAAAAAAAAAAGCCCGTGATTCATTAATATATAAACTGTTAAGATTAGCACCAAGAACTGAGCCTTGAGGAACACCTTTAAGATTGTAAACGTAGGACATTTCTCAGTCAAAACACTGTTCACAACATACAAGACATGATTTGAACCACTGTAAGATTATTTTAGAATATTAATAAATTTCAAAACACAATTTCTTTTCATGCTTACAGTGGTTTTCAGGTCCAATAATACCTCAAAGTACTGTGCCCAAGCCTAGCAATTATGTGGTCAGTTTAAAACAAAACATACAAACATAAATCAGCAGTTTCTACATTTTTAAAGAGAAGCTGGCGAGTTTAACGCGAATGAAATAGAACATGAGCTGAATAATCACCAAAAGTATTGAGAGTAAATAACACAATTGTTTCACATGACTAGTGTGCATTTGATGCCTCATTAGCTTAAGCTAGCTCGCTAGCAAGCTACCCTCGTAGCTAACATTACACTTAAATAACACGGGAGAAAACACAAAACAATTTTGAGTGATAGAAGAAAAAATATGCTACCTCTTACCGTTTCGTGACTGTTCGTCTCAAGTGCTGCGGAAAACCACAACAAACCCTTCTAGTCCAGCCACCCCCTCCCCTGTGCCACCCCACCTCCTCCTCCGGCTCAATCAAACCTTTCCCAATCCGAAATGTTTAGAATCCTTCGCTTGGTCACATGTTTACCTTTACGGACACAAAAACTTCTGGCAGAAAAAGGATAGCCATTTACGAGCCTTCCGAAGATCTGAAATTATGAAATAAATCCGCATTTCTCCATGGTTTGCGCTGCCTCTGTCWACTTTAATGGCGACGATAGCAACACCAAAGAGAAGCAGAGCCAAAATAAACGCTAGCCAGCCTTCGTCACCAATCATCTGGGTGAACTCGCCATATGATTGGATGAGCAAGAGCGTCGTGGTGCCTTCAGGAACCACTGAAATTTTCTGCACCACTGTGAAATCCCATTTTTATGCATGAACAAAACAAAAGTTTTGGCATCTACTGAATTACATTTGGTTTTATTTTCCTGTTTTTATTTATTTGTTTATTTATTTTTTTTGCTAGAATATATCCAAGCAGAGCTAATTTGTATTTTACAGCAAAAATACATTTTTTTTTAATTTTGTGAATTAAATATGTAAGTATAAAAAGCAAGTACAACTCATTTCCGTTTAAAATGTCCAGTTACCATGAAAATATTTTCTTCATGTGCTATGAAACAATTTACCTGGCTAAAGTTACAAATATTTAACTTTATGAGGTAGGTAACTAGTTATTTAAAATTGTATAAACGTAACGTGAACGTGTAAACGAAGCAGGGCAAGACAAATTGTCATGAATTACTCTGACATGCACAAAGCACACGGTTTTTTTTTTTTGTTTTTTTTTTTTTTTACTTTTGTTATTATTAGAATCGTTGTTATTATTGAGAATAACAATAATTGTGAACATGGGGCATATGCTGAGAGGACATCATTTGTTCAAAGTGTTGTAGTTTAAAATATTGTTTGATATCTCTGAAATATTTGTGAATGGGTTCAAAGCTTTTTTTAGGTTCATGAAATTACATTTTTGCAAAACTGACTTGTGAATATGGGCTACTAATCTTCCTATCAAATGTAAAATCAGTCAATTAAATGTTTTTAAGACTTTCAAAATCAAGTAAGTGTCAATAGTCAATTGAAATACTATCTTAATAGTAGAAATTGGAATATATTCTATGCTAATTCTGATTAGTACGCATATCACTAAGTTGTACCAAAAGGAATGTTGTTGTTATTATAGGTGGTTTTAAAAATAAATTGAGTGGCATGAATATATGCTACAACGGCCTGCCAAACTTTTGTGTTTGTAGTTTCAGCGAGGCCAAACTCTGACTCCGCGCTGATTGGGTCAACCGTGTAACCCCGCCCACCAAAATCTGGTGCTTCCGGCGGCCTGTCAACGTCAAAAAACCAACATGGCAGTCCCCCTGCACCGGTTACACCACGTTTCGCTCCAGGTTAGTAATGGCCAAAAATTAATTTATGACCTCGCCTCCAAATACAAGTTTAACTTATTCGCCACCAGGATAACCGACAGGTCCAGGCAGACGGCTTTCAGGAAGGGAGCGGCGGTTTTTGTAGTGAACGAAGGACCGAGATGCGTTGCGGAGAAGGAGATGAATGACGGTGGGCTGGACGGTGTCACCCGCAAACATCTCGCAGATTTACATCGAGCGAGCTCGGAGAAGTTCAAGCAGGGTAACAAATCCCCGCCGTGTCTTTACGATGGCCACCATCACCACCCGGTGGACTCTGTCAGGAACGTGTGCTTCGAGGTGGAGGATGTGGAAAGGTCGTTCAAGGTTCTCCGCGAGCTGGGCTGCAGTTTCCTGGTGCCTCCCACCACTGTCGAGGACGAGGACGGTGCTGTCACCTACTCCGTGGTGAAGTCGGTTGTGGGGAACGTGTGCCACACGCTGATCGACAAGACCAAATACGCGGGGGTCTTTTTGCCAGAGTTTCATGCCACAGGAAGAGACTGGAGCTCGGGAAAAGAAGAGGACGAGCCTTGTCCTGTCACACATTTTGACCACATAACTTACGCCTGTCCCAGAAAAACAACGCACCAAGTTATGCAGTGGTACGAAAAGCTCTTTGGCTTCCAGAGATTTTTTATCGAGAGGTAAGAAAATAGTAGTTATATTAAATAAAAGCATGTCTAATGTCCACTAATTGATTTTTTTTAAAAATTTGTTCCAGAAATGAAGATGTGGATGAAGGTTTCGTTGTAAACCAGGACGGTGTAGGACTGCGCCTCACTGCCATGCAGTTCTGGAAATGCAGCGAAGCGGGCCTGTCTCTGCCGCTCGTGGATAAGAACGAGCCTGACTGCAAGTTTGTCATCGCAGAATCCCTCCCTCATCAAGGTGAAACTCAGAAATCTGCCAGATGGTTTAATTAACGGTGCCCCCGAGGCAACTGCCACAATGTTGCTGCATCAGGTACATAATGATGCTGCAAACCACTACACATCGTCCAGGCTCTAAACCATCACACCGCCACTGTTTGTGGGCATGATGTTGTTTTTTCTGAAATGCAGTGTTAGTTTCACACCACGGGATGCGCAGCTTCTGAAAAGTCCCACTTTTGTCTCATAGGAATCGAGATATTTTTGGAAAATTTTAGACGAGACTTGCAGTAGTTTTGGCTTTCTGTTCATCCATGGAGGCCATTTTTTGCCTTTTGTTAAACGTGGATTAATTCGTTCTGACTGTGAGGACCGTATTATGGCATTGAAACTCATATTTGCATCATCTGTGTTGGTTTATTTTAGGTCGCAACCAGGTCGACACGTTTTTGGAGCAGCACCGAGCAGCGGGGATCCAGCACATTGGCCTGTACACCAAAAATATAGTCTCTGCTGCAAATACAATGGCTGAGGCTGGGGTCCAGTTTTTCTCCCCTCCTCCTGCCTATTACACGCAGGTGTGAACCGATTAACCCCTAAATGTATTTTTTTTTAATATTTTGATTTCGGATTATAATTTATTCTAATTTAGTTTGCTGTTTGTTTTATGTTTGCTGTCTGCCGTGGCAGGTTGGAAAACAGCAGGAGATAGAGGAGGCGGGACACAACCCTCAGATGCTGTCTCAGCATGGCATTCTTCTGGACACTGACCTTCACCAGGATACCTCATCTCAGAGAGACGGCAGCCAAAACAAACGGTGAGACATAATCAAAAGCTCAGACATAACCTGCTTTTAAATCCGTCTTTTTCCACATTTAAATCCTTCAGTTGGCGTCTGTATAAAGTGAAACTGCAATGCTTTGGTCTGATTTCCTTCTTACTGTAACTCCACAAGCCCCTCTTTCAGCCCTGTTCTGAGGTGTGACTYGTTTTGATGCCGTCTCTTTAAATCCAAATGAGGAGCTTCATGCCCCGCCCCCTTCCAGCTTCCAGAATGTTCCATTCTAGTTTAGTAGAGGGGTTTACGACTACATAAGGGCTGTGTCCAAAACGGCAGCACGGGTCCTCCGAAGGTCGAGTTTGTCGGCCGCATACGTCACAGCGCCGCGACGAAGGACGTCCAAAACCGAAGACACCTCCGATGCGGCCGACAAATACTTCCTTCCTTTGGCCCGAATCGAAGGACAGGTCCGATGGATCCTTCCCGGCCCAGCATATCCCATAATGCATTACGGCCCGACCGGAGATTTTTTTTATGCTAGTAATGGCGGACGAAGCGAGAGAAAAGAATACATTTTAAATAAAAAATGGTGATATGGAAATTAAAAAAATTTAGTAGTTGTAATT
>NW_013952441.1:965834-996262 GCF_001266775.1 Austrofundulus limnaeus | reverse complement strand
GAATTTAGGTTGGTAATTATTAACACACAGCACCCATAATGCTAATGTATTGATATTTTTCTAGTTTTGATTTAAGTTTGCTTGTTTAGCATCGTCACAGTTGCTAGGTGACATGATGTACGCCGGGGTAAGGAGGGGAGGCTAGACCGTCCAAATCCACAGCCTCTTTTTTTCCGGTCTTCCCGGTCTACCAAGGACCCGGCCCGCCGCGACCGGGGAGTCTGGGTCCTCCGGAGGACCCGGCCTGTCGTTTTGGACACAGCCTATGACACAGAAACTTTTTATTTTACAAATGAATTAAAAGATGTCAGCAAGGGGAGTCTTGTCCATCCAGCCTTAAGTGTTGGAGCCGGACTCTGACCCAGAGCCAGAGGAGAATGAAGACCATCAAATTGTAGTTGGTGAAACCGACCTTTTTTAGAAGTTTCATTGCAAATAATTTGACATAATAGTTCAGAAGCCATCATCACCAGGAGAGACTAAATTCAACTTTTCTGCACTTATAGAGATTTCAATTACACAACAAAATGCATTTAATGGTTTAAAATGAGTGTACCCCGCCCCTCGCACTGTGACTGCTGGATATGGGCACCAGCGACCCACGCAACCCTGAAAAGGAAGAAGCGTGTACAGAAAATRGATGGATGGATGATGGGTTTAAAATGAGGATTTTTTTAAAATAGATTTCAAAATAAAAGCTCAGGGAAACGGAAGCCCAGCGCTGGGGATTTATCCTTACAGGTTTTGACCTTACTGTCTTGTGCTCAGGTATCTTCTTCAGGTCTTCACCAAACCCATATTTGCAGAGGACACCTTCTTCCTTGAGCTGATCCAGAGAAGAGGGGCGACGGGTTTTGGCGAGGGCAACATCCGGGCGCTGTGGAGGTCCGTGCAGGCGTACATGGAGGACGAGAGGAGGGATTCGGACACAGAGGAGTCCGCAAAAACTGTGCAGTCTGCTCAATAACAACCCACTTTTATTTTATTTTATTTATGTTTGACGTTTTGCTACGTTTGTCACTGTTATTGTGTATAATTTGGAGACGAGAGGGGCAAAGTTTTGTTGCAATCTTATGATGCACTAAACAAAAAACCACAAAGCTGTGCTGTAATCGTGCCTGAAATTTTCTATCAAAATTACTGTTACTGGTGCTGCTGAAGAATGGAAGTGGAAGTGACTGTGCCTCTAAATCTGCTGCTCACAACAGACTAAAGACCTTATTTAAAGACTTTAAATAACGTGCTCCATGTGAGCAATAAACCGCAACTGAAAGCGTCCATTTCATTGTGTGTCGAAAAATATTAACTCTTTGTTTTTCTATTTTCTACTTTTGAGATGATCTCAAAGTTTTCAAGGTTTTACATGTATGAGGCTTCAGACTGGCTTTGATTTCTTCACATAAAAAGTGAAGATGGATTGTCTTTTTAAATTTTTTTTGCAATCACTAACTTCCAAACCGAAAAAGTTTAAAGAGCAATATTTAACTGGTAAACAAAAAGCTGATCTTTTATTATGATTTAATTTCTATATTTAATTTTCATGAAGCATTTGCACTGATGCTTGCAGAACTGAACAGGTACAGGACAAACAGCTGCTCCTGTTTCAGACACAGAGGAGCGTTTTCACAATCTGCACAGTTTGGCAAACACTCAGATGTGTCAAATCAATTAAATTTRCTATAAACATTACAGGTGAGGATTGGCTGGATAGATGAAAAGGCAATGACGCTAAGATGGGAGTTCCATGAAGCAATATGCTTTTTTTTTAAATCTGCTAATTGGAAGTTACAGTATCTCATTTAGTTACAACAAAACAATAATTTTAAACTCATGCATTTCTGCAGTACTTATTTAAAATGTAATCAACAGCCTCTTGAGCAAATCGAATTGGTAAACAGGTGTTTACATGTTATGCATTTGTTCTCTGACAGATTGACGCGCTTGCATCGACCCGTTTGAACCACAGTTTCAGCAAAGTTGCTGCGGTTGTTTGAAAGGATTTGTACAGTTTTTTTTTAACGTGTGACGAGCACGGATTAGCTGTTCGTTAAAGATGAGAAGGGATGGCCCGTGTAACAGGAGTTCTTCAACCATCTGTCTCTAACTACAGATGGCACACAGCATTCTGCCGGAGGAGGGGTGGGCAGTTCTGGAACATTGATTTGCCTTTTTTTTTTTACTGCCAACCTTGTGCAAGCTAAAGTTATTAAAAACAAAACAATACAAGAAAATCAAGCCTCTACCCTAAAGAATCCATTGAAATAAATGTGGTGGATACTGCCCCCTATGGTTTTTAAGGACAAAATGCACTCAGCCAAACCTTCCTCCAACCCGACCACAAAGATAAACTTGATTATCTGCATCCTAAAGAGTACAACACTGCCCTAGTGTGAAAGATAAATCCCGGGTTACCATTAACACACACAAAAAGCAGACAGTCTAAAACCTAGTGGGACAGTCTGGGCGAGATTAGAAGAACACAACAGATGTTACTCCTTGATTAACAATTTGTCTGCCAGGGGTGAGTCTCATGTTCCCCACCCTGATGAGGCCAAGCGTAGCAGCTTCTGTTCACAGAAAAATGTGGTAATTTACTGTATATGAAGTTAAGACTTTTTTTTGTCCTTATACATAAAGATGTTTCCTCTTTGGTTCACAGTTGTAATGATTGCTAACGTTTGATATTCTTGCTTTGTATCCATCCATCCATTATCTATACCCGCTTCTTCCTGTCAGGGTCACGGGGGTCACTGGTGCTCATATCCAGCAGTCACAGTAGTGAGGGGCGGGGTACACTCTGGACACGTCRCTTGCATTGTAATCATATATAATTTCACAATACATGAAATGCTCAAACAAACAGATTATCATAAGTAGCTACAGTTTACACAAGCTAGATTTTATCTCTCAAATCAGTGGTTCTCAAACCTTTTAGCTTTTCACCCACAAAATTATACAAAGTTATATCTCATTTATTCCTGGTTTAAATGTATATACTTTGCTCATAACTCTATTAAACAAAGACATAATGACAACATAAACAGCCGCAGCATCTGCAATACAAACCATTGTTGATAAATTTGTCATTTTTACAACATATGTGACAAAAAGATGTGCTGTTYGCAAATTTTAACTTCTCTAAATTAGGACTTGCAACTTTGGGAACTACTGCCTTAGCTGGTAGATGAGTTTTACAAGTTTATTTGCTTATGTTTTGCTCAAAAATAGTTTGAATCTACTTTGGAAATAAAAATATTGTGGGTAAGTAAAGCTTTTTGTATTACTACACTGTATTTCTGTGTATCAACGAATAGCTATAAATGAAAATACTAGCATGTTAAAKGCTGATTTAAACTGTGATAAATACTTTAGTTCCAGGAAGCACATCTGTTTGCAATGACTGCATTTATTTACAGTACTTTTTTTATTAGGCCAGAATTCATTTAGTGAAAGTATATATGTGTATTTAATGCATATGTATATTTTACTCATACTGGGTTTCTAAAAGTCGCGTACATTTGGAATTTTCTCGTGTTACACTACTGTATATTGTGAAAATGTCTTGTGTTTATGCCTAGCTCATAAACTGATTGCTTTTCATTACTTCAGGGTGGATTGAAACATTAGCCACAAACGCGGGGGGCGCAGTTTTGCTAGCTTGCATTAAAAATTAACATGTTCCCTTTTTGTCAAACTTAAGCTTCAGTTTAATAAGATTAAAAAACATTGAAATACGCAGTTACTACAAATATGTTGTGCCTTGTAAAAGTTTTAGGTGTATAAAAACTTTGAAAACTCTCCTCCCCCCCTCCCTGTGTAAAGTGGTATCGCCCTCGTCCCTGGCTCATTAGCGTGTAGTTTTGTCGGACAGTAGAGCACTGGGGCAATGTTGTAGTTTGCACCAAGTGCTAGAAGTGAGCTGCTCAGCTTGTTTCCTGCCCCGAGTCTGTTTTTGTTTTCTACTAGAAGAAAACTCACAACTGTCAGCCGAAACTGATCAGCTGCTCGGTGCTGTGGAAGAAAAACAAGAAGTTCACTGTAATTGCTCGTGAGTAGTAGTTTTTCTGCCAAAATATCAACATAATGACGATAGAAAACTTACTAGCTAGTTTACTTGTGATGCACTTACTTGTGGTTTGAATTCATGTGTTGCACACGAAGGCGTGTTTTAAGAATAACAACTTGGATTAGACGTGACTAGTTGCAAAATAAGTTTCTCGAAGGAGGCTAAACAACCCCAGAAAGCTAGCTTAGCAACTTTTTTTAGCTGCCTGAGCAGTCCCCCGTTTGTTTGTCTATGTTAATTACTCACACAAATTACTCTTAAAATAACACTGTCAGCTCCTCGTTACTTTTATTCAGTCTGTGTTGTTTATACACATTTATGTGACTCCTTAGAAACCATGTATTCATATGTAAATGATAACTTGTATAAATGGGCTTTAGTGTGAATTAACCCACAATTGTTGCCCAAGTTGCACAAAAAAGCGTTTTTATTTTAAGTTACTAACTTTGAAGGGCATACACTTTGTTCGTGGTCTGGTTTCTTTGCAAGGCATGCATGACAAGATGTTTGATGGCAAGTGTGTAAGAGTTTGGTCTGAATGAGCTTTAATTTTCCCTTAAGACTGACACCACATTATTTTGTGGCTTTGACCTTCTTTAACTTTGGTTTCATACTGTTCTTGGCAGTGGAATGACATCTTATCTTTATCATAGCAAAACCTCTCTTCAGGTATGAAGTCAGAGYTGGCTTTTTACACAGTTGGGGAGAAAAAAACAAACACATTGTTAAACTTGAATTCCTGGGTGTGAGTACTACTGTTTAAAAAAGTTCATACCTGTTTTTGGAAAAAGTCACATGGCAAAGTGTAACCTCTGCTGCATTTCTATATTTAGCAAGTTGTGGCACTTTTGGTCTTTTCTCTTTTGCATGGGAGTTTTCAGACATGGGTTCAAGGGGACGGTTTGTGCCGATCACGAGCTCAATTTTCAGGGCTGTTTTCTTATGTGAAACTGAGAGCCATCCACCTGGAGGGCTGGCAGGCTCATATGAAAAAACAGTTTTAGCTCAAGTGCAAGACAGGCTGCCTATCAGGACTTGCAGATGATTCCTCTTCCCCTTTCCTTTCCATCCAACTGACAATATCGTGACACGTTTTTCAGAGCTTTTGGACTGTAACACAATGTCCACTTTAAAAAAAGTTTGACTCCGTTCTCACATTTTTGTGTGCAATAAATGCATTTCTTTTACCCTGCTGTGTAAATTTTGAATTAAAATGGAGACCTGTCTATTAGGTTTGACCCCTTTTGGTCCGTTAACGTTCTATATTATTATTCAGTTGCTGTTGTGTCTTTAACGCTGTGTAATTAAGGGACTTTGTTAGGTTTAGCATTCAAGTGGACAACATTTCTCTCCAACTTGGACAGGACTCCTGAAAGCCTTGATTACCAAGCTCAACAAAGTTCCTGTTCTGGACAAATGTATACAGTACAAGTGATTATGTATGAGATAATTAAGCAGCGGGCCTGCTTTAAAACGTAGGCCTCCCTGGCTGCCATGCATAGCATGCTGAGTCTTTGTGTTTATGGTAAGTGGGCAGCTGCATGCCTGTGAGACCTTGGCTGTACCCCAGGCCCTCAAACTGAGCCTGATAACTGCTATTGAAGCCTCCCAAGCCATGCTCGTTTCTGACTATTCACTCGCAGCTTTAAATGTAGAGCGAGCCTCGCCGTCTGACTCGAGTTTAATTTCTGTGAACGCGCGGACAGCTGTGGGCTTGCCAACACCTCACAATGAGTTTCATAAAATTCTTTTCAGTCACTCAGCCCTGACAGTACCCTGTACCACCTGCCGCTCGCGGGACCTACTTAATGACAGTAACAAAGGAAGTTTCACGTTTCAAAAAAAYGTGGAATTTTCATTTTCAGTGCTGCAGGGGAAAAACAATTTTAAAAGTAAAGCTTATTATTTGCTTTTACAAACTTTTATTGCTGCCGTCCCAACATTCTTGATGTTTTTTAAAGTTTTATAATTTATTAATTTAAATCTTTAACACATCTCCTATGCCTTATTGTGAATAAAGTATGGGTTTGTGAGAAAAGCAGATCATTGCGTTCTGTTTTTTTATTTACATTTTTCACAACGTCCCAACTGTTTTCCTGGATGAAAAACGAGAACTGCTCAAGCGTGAATTATGGTATGGAACACGCTTGCGCTTCAGCTCTAATAAGACATGCATTTAAAGCTTTTTTTAGGAACAGGCGTAGTTTCTCTTTCGGAATCCTTCTGCGAAGGCGAGCCGTCAAGCATTTACCCGACATTCTTCTCACAAATGTTGCAGTAATAAAGAGCGCTGCACAAATCCCACATTTATTTTCCAAATCTGGCCATCTCAGGTGTTMAGCAGATGCTCCTATTATGGAGATAGCACACGATCCTGGGACAATTCGGCTATTCTTTTAGGAAAGTCAAATGAGTGTGTCAGAAAAGGCATCTTACAATTAGGGTTGGGCGATATTAGTAAAAAAATAATCACAATTAATTGTGGTATTTAGYCAATAACGATTAATTTGACGATTAATCCCCTGGACACCCTTATGTCCTAGTCAATTGACCAATTTAGTGGGAAAGATTTGTTTTTTGTAAAAATCTGTTCCAAATTGTGTCAAAATTACATTGCAGAACTTTTTTTTATGTTCGTCGTATTTGAAGCGGAGCAGAGCATCGAGCAGACTGATGGGAGAAATCTGCAGTCAGCCTGCCTGCTGGCATTWATCATATTAATCGTCAAGTGCCAAAAAATAATCGATTAATGTTTTTCTGGCGATTAATTGCACACGATACGATTATGCCCAACCCTACTTACAATCTGAACTATTTAATGTGGATTTTTGTTTTGGTTAATGAAGGCGATGGTTATAAAAATCAAGTATTAAAAAAGGTAGGCTTCAAAACCGGTAATGTGTAAATCGGTAGCTTATAAGATAACACTTATATCTAACTCTATTGTTTCCACCAGCTGTCCCAAGTGCTATAAGATGGATTAGTGTTAGCTCTAATTGTCCTTCAGACACAAAGCTGCCAAATCCTTATGTAATGGTAGCCTAACGCAACAGCATTACAGTCAGAGCAATGTATGGGCTGCTCAAAATGGGAAAATGACACTTGGAGGGGTGACTATTGTTTTTATGCCTGTAGGGATGGCTGTTTTTTTTTTCATGACTTGAAGTTTATGAGTCTTTAAAAAAGTGTGACTCAGAAAAGAACACAGCTGTGCTGAATGCTAAAAAAGAAACGTAGGGTCTGTGCAAGTTGACATTCAAGAACTCTCATTCTGGTTTGACCCAATAGACTCTGTTTTTCTCACTTATGGCTTTATTATGCTGAGCGATCGCTTGATGTGTCTTGACAAGCCAAAGTGGTGACGGGTGAAAAAGCTTTAGGTGACCACAAAGGAAACTCATCAAGCTCATCCAAGGTTGTGTTTTTTGCTGTCTTCTGTGAGGGCTGTCACCAGTGCAGACTGTGCAGTTTGCATGTGATGGGAAGCCATGTCTGAGTGAAATGTTCTGCAACGTTCTCCTCAAAGATTAGATTCTCAGTTGTCATGGTGGCTGCTGCCTTAACCCAGATAACAAGCTATCGGACTCCAGAGGCCTAATGACTCCCACCGATTCTAGATAATGACTGCGTGGTGATGGTGCTGATTTGAGCATAGCCGTCTGAAGAGGACTGGTGCCTATTTAGTTGCCTAATTTGGCATATTTATCTCCTGCCGACGGAGGTGACAATGTTTTTGTCTGTAGCTTCATCCACTGAATTGGTTTTAATAAAACTTGTAGAAAGTTGTATGTATGCACACCTACAACTGATGAGTTTTTGGAGTAACCCCAATTTAAGCCTACACAGAAATTGGAATACCTCAGCAAATTTGACAGGTTTTGAGCTAAAACATTGTGCGTTAGTGGAGACATACTTTAGATAAWGGCTCTCGCAAGATCTCCCATTATTGCATGAAACTTTGCGTAACGTTATTCACAAGGTTTGGCTAAAATTGCAGTTACAACTTGATATTGTTTCAGAACTCTGGYGGGCAAAATGCATTCCTTTAAGGAACGGTAGTCTTTTAGTTTAGATATGTGTTAGAACACATTCAATATGAGGTGAGTGAATTGGGTGTATCCGTTAAACTCTGCCAGTTCTGCCTCACTGTAGCTCTTGCCTTTTGCTTTCCAGGTTCCTCTGACCAAGAAAAAGCAGGCTTCCCATTTTTCCAGCTATTTGTGTCTTTTTATTTAAAAAAAATTAAACTGACGCAAGTTTTGAATGGTTTTCCAAGGCTTCAGGGCTAGGTCCAGCCTCTATAACTTTGTTCAGCTTGTGTCATGAGGCTGAGGAATGTTTATAATTATGTTATAAACCTCACCCATATAAAACTCTCAGTTTGGATTTAAAAAAAAAAAAACCAGAGCATGAGAAAAATGATCAAATTGTTGCAGTTTGCTCCAACTAAATGTAATGGTTGTTTACACTGAGCATCAAGACAAACATTTTTACTCTTTTCAGGGAAGGGAAACTTAATTTAATGTCCCCTTTGAGTAAACTTCATGTCAAGGAGTTTTCTTTTTCATTTTGTGTCATTTGAGTCTATCTATAGGCCAAGTGATAAACAAACAAGTCCTTCCTCTAGCCAGCCTATCCAGAGTTATCTCAGATCTTTGTGGCTGATGGTCACGCACATATAGTAATCTGTCCCGCCTTGAGCTCAGTTCCTTTCTGCTCGAGATAAAACTAAAGACGGGTGTTGTTCTTGAAGAACACCCTCATTATCACMCGCAGCCAAAACTTTGCCTATGTCTGTTACCAAAATAGCTCACGTATCACCTGACAAATTTTAACCAAGCGCTCAGAAAGCAACCAGAAGTTTGTCTGGAATGGTTAAACTTTTGGGGTCAACTCAATTCGAGATGGCCACCACAGCTAATTGACAATAGCTAACATAAAAATGGATAAAAGCTGTCAGTATTACAGATATTCAGCTCAGCTTTGATGCGGTGGTAGTTATAATTCAAGCATGACATCATGTGATTTTGCGTGAGGTTGCACATACATAACATTGTTTTCAAGGTTTAACCAGAATGACTAGAACTTTGTCATTTCTCAGTATAAGATGAACTTGGGCAACCGATGGTAAGCATTTATTTGAGGAATACTGGACCTTTTTTGGGGGTTGGGGTGGGGGTAATGTTGCCTTTTTTTTCTTTAAGCACATATTTCAATTCTACAGCACAATCAAGTAACTACGATGCGTTACCGATCAGTTACTGTTGATTTTGCGTCTACATCTAATCGGCTTGAAATTGGCCCACCTCTCTCTCTCTCGCTCTCTCTTTTGAACCTCCTACCATTTGTAACACTCCCACTTCAGCATGTCTTCACAACAATGCTTTGGGGGAGGGGTGCTCTGTAGGACGTGAGCTCTACTGAACACTGGGCTCAAGGGAGGAGCTATGTACAAAAAGGCGGTGCTTTGTACCTGCAAGTGTTTAGGCAGCTCCACATGGCTACCACGGGAGATTTAAGGATTTCTCAAACATGCATGAAGGAGTGAAAGCAACACTCTGGGTACGTTTTTGTTGAGGGAATGACATAACATGATATAATGCTCAAAAATAGGGATATGAAAATTTCAGCCGATATCCGATATAATTATTGCTGTTGTGGCCGATAACTGATATTTACCGATATTACACAAACACAAATTATATTATACATATACACACAAACACACTTGAGTCTTTTTCTGGATACCGTAAATAAATGGTCAGACCTCTGACATGGCTCCCTAATAGAGTTGGGCAATATTAGCAAAATAAAAAAAAGAATCACAATTAATTGTGGTATTTAGCCGATAACTATTAATTTGATGATTAATCTCTTGGAGTCCCTGGACACCCTCATGTTCTAGTCACATTACCAATTTATTGGGAAAGATTTGCTCTTCATAAAAATCTTTTCCAAATTGTGTAAAAAATTACGGACTTCAAGCTATACATCAAAATTTAAATTGTGTTGATAGATAAATAAATTACAGAACTGTTTTTTTAATGTTGGTCATATTTGAAGTGGAGAGGAACACTGAGCGGACTGACCGGGGAAATCTCCCATCGGTCTGCCTGGTGGCATTAATCGTATTAATTGTCAAGTGCAAAAAAAATAATCCATTGTTTTTCTGACGATTAATTGCACACGATACGATTATGCCCAACCCTACTTCAGTTATCACTGGCTACGTAGCGTTAATATCACTATCATGATCAAACAGACACCACTCAACCAACCATTTCCCCTCCCTAAACACAAATACAAAGCGAAAAAATGGGAAATCAATATTGGACCTTAATATCGGCCCAGTTTTACATATCGGACCGATACTGATTTTAATGCCGATATATCGTGCATTCCTACAAAAAAAGTCAATTTTGCACAATCTCCCCCTTCTTAATACTTGAGTTGTTTTCTAGACATGATTAAGTGTTAGTAATGGAAATCATATGCTGAATGCAAACACGACCTCCAGTGCGTCTCATCCCACACACTCCACCACAGCACCCGCAACTTCTGATGCAGCCTCTTTTGTTTCTCGTGGTGTCTCAACCTCAAACAGGCCACTCTTTTGTTTTGTGCACACCATCTCTTTCTGTTTCCTCTCTTCTCTGTCCTGCAGTTGTGTCATCGAAACAGACACCCCTCTGACCTTGCAGGCGACAGGCGTCACACGACCATCTCGTGTCCACTTTTGTTCTGTTCATCTACCTGACGTGGCCTCGAGTGTGTAACCGATCTTGTGATCGTAAGCTCCTCCGTGACGATTATATAGGTTTACATCTGGGACTGATGAGGACTTTTACTGTAATCATGGTGCAGCATTAACGTGAAGACTGGGGTTGTTTTGATAACCGCAAGGTCAGCTATTCTCAGCCGGCCCCTGAGGAGTCAATTACACAACTTTGACTTTGCTCCACTCCTCTGTGTGCTCCAGAGAGGAACACTTTTTAGAGAAACTCACTCTGTCTTTCATGTGATCAGGCAAAAATAAAACAAGGTGTAGACTTCCCCTTTTTGGATGAGGCCATGTGGAAGTGAAAACGCTTTGTCACTTTAATTCACARACCAACATATGACGGAACAAGTAACACAATGATAGTGAGTGTTGGCATCAGAAATGAAAGAAAAAAGGGAAAAGGAAACTGTTTTACTCCCCTGAATTTCCATGAGTTTCCACATGTAGAGCTGAACAGGATGCACATGGAGGAGCCACAGAAATGGAATCCATGTGTTTTGAGATGCAGCTTGGGTATTTAACTTAAATTATTTTGTATGTGTGAAAGGCATACCTGAAATGTTAGACGTGTCTTTGTAAAGGAAAACAATAGTGCTCAGTTCTAACAAATGAGCACTTGAGGTTAATGTTGGGCTGCRATTGTTAGAGACTAGTCGGTGACTCAATATTGCGAGAAAGTCAGGTAAAGTGTTTGCGACCAAGTGACCATCGAGCCATGTGGCCACATTTGGAGTGGCCATTTTTTTTAAGAGAGAGAGGCCAATTTCATGATGTTAGACTGTGATTCAAAGTCAAATGTATTTTTGATACATACAGCATTTTCATAACAACTGAAGGCAACATAGTTACTTGATTGTGATTTAGAATTTAACTATGTGCCTGGAAAATGCATAATACAACCCCCCCCACCCCCACTAAAATAATAAAAACAAAAAAAAAGAACCATTTATTTTTGGTTAATGTAGTGTTTGTTATAAACTTTATTAATTTGTCTAAACTGTGTTTTGTTTTTGGAATGATATGTATTTTTGCACAGCAGTTCTGTCCAACATGCATGACTTTCAATGTGCTTTATAGTTAAATTGACACTACAATAGTATAGTGAATTTTCTTATAATTTCAGTGCATTTTGCTTCAAAGTTGAGCAGAACCAAAATCATGCATCATTACACAAGACTGAGAATAAACCAGGATAAAAAAATAAAAATAAAGATTAATTGATTTTATGAAAAACAACATCAGATGATTCAAGTGAAAATTGGATTTTATATCCAGAAATAGCCCAAAGCTATGTTTTATTTGCTTATTTGTTGTAAATCTACCAAAGTAAGGTGGTAAACATGGTGAATTATTTACTGGCTAAATGTCTGCATGAAAGCTTTGTTGTTGTAAGTATGAAAGCAAACTAGTGTTAGCATTTAGCCTAAGGTTTTATTATGTCTCTGTACTTCCTGACAGAACCATTATTGGTGTTAGTAAATGCAGATGACTTTCTCAGAAACAAACTAAAACTTATTCAAATTGTTTTTTTTTTTTTTTTTTTGTCAGTGTTAGATACTCTGCTGAATCTCAGAGGATAGTTCTGTTTAGGAACCTTTGCTTCTTTGATGCATGTCAAGCCGTCCCCTCTTGAGATTTCTATTCCCTCCTCTGTCGTCTGCTTATATGGTCGGCAGAATGTAAGAAATGTGCTGAGTTCTAATCCTGCGCTCGTCTTTGTCCACTCAGGATCAGGCCAAAGAGTGAAGCACATTCCTGGAGGAGCTGAGAAGAGAAACCTGCCCGTTGACACTGTCCCCATCAAGATGGCCTCCAGTTTAAGTCGCTGGAACGACTTGGGACGAGGATGTGCAAAGCCATGGTGATCATCTACAAAAAAACACTGGGAAAAAAGGCCGGCGACGATGTAACCTCCACATGTACGGACTTGGGCACGGTGAGAGGTGGTTTTCTAAAGCTGTTTTCCTTTGCATGTGAAATGTGTCCTTTCATGTTTATGCAGCTGCGCCAAGAGACTTCAGCTGTGCCTGTCAACCAGAGGAAAAGTTACTGCTTTCAATTTGGAAACTCAGTCCACGTCAGTTCAGCCTTCGTTTATTAGTTTTCCTGTTTTTGTCAGGTTAAGTCAAAAGTGAAAATGAACCACGGCCAAGATTAAAAAGGTAGTGACTCACAGGACATGACGCCAGAGGACTAATGTGGATGTTTATAGCCAAAAGTGAATTTTTGTTTGTATTTGTGTCAGTTACCAGCTGATCCTCCATAATTATTTTCTCCAACTCACATCGAAAGACATCAAAGCATTATCGTTCCACTAAATTGATTCATTCTCCAATTTGTGTCTTTGCAACAGTAGTTCAGAACTGTGTGAGAAAATTCCCCAACTAATGTGGACTGAATCTGACCTTTCAGTCTGTGGAAATGAAATCATCTTAAATAGTGGCTGAGCATTAGTCAGAAACATTTAAGGCATAACTCTCCACTGATGAACTACACTTGGGACCAATTATACATTGCTAAAACTTTACTTTTAGTCAATTTAAAAAAGCTTTCTGTGGTGTCTTGAAGAGCTAACACTGATTTTTTTTATTTCCCCTCCCTGTACCACAACAGTTCCAGGCACAAACCATGAGCCAGGGTGCAGCACTCTTCTTGGGTAAGATTTTATCAGCTTGTACTTACTTTTACTCCAGTAATCTTCTGGATACAATCTTCTGTCTCAATTATGTTAAATATTTCTCATCACAAAGTTAATGTCTTGTCGACGCCTGAAAATGTCAGGTGTTTCTGGCTAAAAGGTGCTTGTGTTAATGTAAAAGTAGAAGAATTATCGAGAGGAATGGCTTCAAGCAACCACCTCCGCATTTGGTTAAAGGAATGAACCAATGTCAAACATGTCAGGCAGGTGGTTTTGCTTTCATAAATGTGTTCAAGTGACTACATGTTAGCAGTTTATTGCTAAAAGGGATCTCATAAAAGAGCATGCTCTCTCTATAAGATTATAAATATCGGGGTTTATTGTTATCTTTGTAGTAATAATAAATGTGTTATCCTGTAACTTGGCACCCAGTGTTTGTGACACAAAGCCCAGTCACAAAACCAAAACATTACCAGCAGGCCTTTTGTTCTTTGTTTTGCTTAAGTGTAGTTGATGGTATTTGGTGGATTTTATTGCGAAGGGAAGAGTAGATGTTCTGCATACCAAGAGTGGACAAATGGTTTGATGCTCAGCATCTGACTCAGAGTTGATTAGCTAGTTCAGTTGGCTAACCCTATTCAGAATCAGAAGTATTTGTGGGCAGTTCAAGGTACCTTCCAGGCTTGGTGGAGCAGACAAGAAAATACGATCAGCTTATTCAGAATCAACAGTGAGTCAGCTGAACATTGAGCACCTTTACTTTTCCAGTCAGCTGTGCGTACAGATGGAGACACCGAAGCACCGCCTGAGGGGCCGACTTTATTTTTAACAAGAAGCAGTGACGAGTGTCAAAATAGTATGGATGCAGGGTACGGTGGGAATCTGTAGGTAACTCATGATTTGTTTTCAAAATCAGATTGCTTTGTAGAAAGAGACACACCCATTTAGATTGTTTCATGTCTTATGCTTAATTTTCGAATAGAACAAACCCGTTTTTTTTTTTTTGTTTTTTTTTTCCTCCTTACTGGGAAATTACTAGCCTGGTAAAAACCAGACCCTTGTCTTTCACTTTGCTTCCTACAGGGTCTGGACTCTCTGCTATAGATAAGCGATTCTTGCTGGAGGCATGGCCTCTGCTGAAATTTAAAATGATTGGATCGGTTGGCCACGACATATGTCGCTGTGAAGGAGGCTAAGCTAAGAAGCTAACCGGAAATCACGTGTTCTGTAAACAACCCTACTGAGAGGAGAGAAGTACCGAGCCGAACGAGATGACTGTAAATGAGAGCTGCTGCTTTGTCAGACAAATTTAATTTAATTTGGAAGCCTTATCAACACAGACTGGCTTCATTCACTTCCTCCACTGCTGTATGCTAAAATAACTAGCAGACACTGCACAGAACATCGACGTTCTGTTCTCTCATTGGCCCAGAAAAAATTGCTCCCAAAGAAATCCTTGTCTATGGGAGAAATCCCAGACGGAGCAGTGAAGGGAAACTAGAATTGAGCGGAACTGAGTAGGAAGGCAAGGGCCAGGCTAGGAAATTACCAGTTTCAGCTGTAAAGTGATAGATGGACACGTTAACATTACTCACAGTAAATACAATGACAAAAATTTAACAACAAAAAACTAGACAATTGTGACCAAAATACTGAGCGAAAAATGTTGTAGATCTTGAAATTAGCATATTTTAACAAAATATATTAATTATTTACCTAATTTTCCAAAACGGTTTTAATGACCTTTTAATCTGGTCTGTTTCATTTCAGGGACCAGTCAGTGGCGTGAGGTGGGTCACAGCTGTGCGTTACAGCAGCGGCCAGTTGGAACCAGTTTGGAGAACCTGTGGGACGTCCTGCCTGAGGTGCACAGGACTTCTGCCCAGTGGGACTGGGACATTGGCTCCAAGTCGAGCACAATCACCAGCTTGCTGCAGGACCTGAGCCTAACTGAGACGGCCTCGTCCCACTCCACCGCGCCCCCCAGCAAGCGTCAGTGCCGGTCTCTGTCTTGCTCAGGCGAGCTCGGCAGTTGCCGCTCCACCTGGCGCCCGCAGGGCTCCCGCGTGTGGACGTCCGTGGAGAAGAGGCGGTGCCACAGCGGAGGCAGCGTCCAGCGCGGCAGTGTTGGAAACGCGCAGCTGTGCTTCCCGGCCATGCAGCGCAGTTCCAGCTTCAGTTTGCCTGCCCACTCTGACACCGCAGAGCCACTGTGCTTCACCCAGCACTTAACCCAACCGTCTGCCTTCACCGGCCTCACACCCTCATCCCCGATGCGCCTCTCGTCCGAGCCCGCAGCTGAGCCCCTCTACCTCTCTCATGAACAAATTAGCCTCCCCGAGGCTCGTGGACCTTCGCCACCCAGCTCCCCTGACTCCACTCCAGAGCTGGAGCGTCGTGGCGGTCAGGGCGGCCTCGCCCGCAGTCGCTCACAGCCGTGTGTCCTCAATGCCAAGAAGATCGGTGTGAAGCGCAGGAGGCCTGCTGACACACACAAACAGAGGCCTTCGCTGGATCTGGCAAAGATGACCCAGGTTAGTTTCTGGTTTTACTTTGTCTGAACTGACAGCAAAGTATCTCATGATCCACCAAGTAGATTTTAATATAACTTTCAGAAAGTAATCGATAGTTGTATATCTACAACTGATTACCTTTGGGGCTCAACACAAGTCAAGCTTTCCACTACAGAGTCTAAAAGTTTGGTGTGAAATGTATTTTCCTCAAGTTAATGCTGGGCCTTTTAATAAAATAAGAATCGAATTTACTAGGCTTTAAAAATACAGCTTATTATTATATTTTGCACCTTTTCTTTGTCAAACAAAAACTTCTGAGACAACATACGGGGGAATTTATTGGTTGAACTCAACAACCTTTTGTGCTCCAGATAATCACTGTCCAGGAAATGGCTTCTAGAGCTGGGATCTCAGGACTGTCGGTCTGTAACATTTACTTGTTACACTCTGTTGTTTGGGGTAATTTTCGCTGTTCATGTTGGGCAAACAAACACTTTGCAGTAAAGGTCACACACCAGTCTCCTTCAGCCCACCTCGAAATGTTTCTGCCAGCTTGGTTGTTTAAAAAAAAAAAGGAGCCGTTGGTTCATGCAGGCCTGTTCAGGGTTACATTCCTTTTCTTAGGGTGTGTGTTCACACTTTCAGAAGAGGAGAAATATGCTGTTAGATTTTGTTATCATGGAAGAATTTGATCAAAGCAGAACTTTATATGGTGGTCTGTGTGTTGGGACAAGAGTGTGTACACAACAAATTATAGGCCCGCATATCACCCGCCACATTCATTCTAAAGCTTTTAGACTAAAATCATCTTGTTAAGAAATAACAGTAATTATTTTCTTTTAAACTTTTGGCTTGGGCTCACCTCTGTAGTGGACCAGGTTTAACAGGTGTTTTGCAGGTGTCACTTTTGCCCAACAATAAATACACCATAAAGACAGAGACAGACTCGGCCCTTCTCAGAAAGTCACTCAGTTCAGTGGTGACTTAACAACTGTGCTGTTGTGATACGACAAGCAGACGCCACGCAGGCTTCAAACAGAGACAAGGTCAGCATGGAGAAAACTGCCTCAGGCGAGGCAAACAACAATATTATGATAGAGCAACATCAGGGTGTCGAGATTGTTAGTGGTTGATCTTTCCTGCTGTTCATGCATTGTTCTAGTTTTTTTTTTTTTTTTTCAAGAAGGACTTTCGCTGTTAGCACAAAAAGACAAAAGAAAGACTTATTACACTTTTAAAAATCCCTTAAGTTATTTATGACTATCAGACAAATCAAACTAGTTTTAATAAATGTAATTTAGTTTTTTAAATTAACGTGCCAGTAGCACATAAGTGCACCTTATTTAGCCTTACTTAATCACTAATAAATGGTTAGTTAACCATTAATACATCATTAAGGATGATTCGTACTTRATAATCTATAACATTTTTATTAATGTTTTGCTAATAAAGGCTAACATTTCCAAAACCAACATACTTATTGTTTATTCATGCTTAATAACTCATGAATCACCTATTCTATATGTCATCATATATGATTATATGTATGTAAGTGCTCAAATAAATGTAGAGGAGAAACGGGAGCCAGGGAGAAAGAGAAGTCACACACAAGACAGGCCCTGGAGCAGTGCGGTTATCCTAACTGGGCTTTTCTGAAAGCAGACAAGAAACCCAAACAGGATTCCAGCCAACAACTAGGTGAAAATGAAGACCCTAAACCCAGACCCAAACCAGTCGTCATTCCATATGTGGTGGGAGTTTCAGAGAAACAGACATTTATTCTCTAAACATGACGTCCCAGTGGCTTTCAAACCCCAAAACACGTTACGACAAAGATTAGTTCACCCCAAAGATCGTGTCAGGAGGACTGTGATCAGTTATACATCAGGGAAACAAAACAGCCAATGTTCAAAAGAATGAGCCAGCACAGACGAGCTACTTCGTCGGGTCAGGACTCTGCAGTTTACACTCATTTACAGGCCAGCGGTCACTCTTTCAGGGATGAAGATGTTCTCATCCTTGATAGAGAGGAACGTTGGTTTGAGAGAGGAGTAAACGAAGCCATCTTTGTGAAGAAAAACCGTCCACCATTAAACAGAGGTGAAGCCCTTCATGTCCAGTTGTCCTCCTCCTACAACGCTGTTATTGCAAGTATGACTCAGCCCCCTGTGAGCAAAAGGTGTGAATCAGGGCCCCAACGTTACCAACACAACGAGGGAAAGAGAGACAAAACAAGGGGACGTTGAGCCCCGCCTGCACTCACTACATTCACATAATACGACACGGGTCACCTGATGGGGCACATGACCCTGTATGAACAATAGAACTAATCGAGCCTATTGTTAGGTGATGGCCCTCTTTTGCATGTGACTAACCTGTTTGTCCATGTGGAGGCAGTGCTTATAAGGCTGAGTTCACCTGAAACTCATCAGACTGAAGAAGTCTCTTAGAGGAGAGACAAAACATTTCCCTAAAGAAGAACCCATCCAGAGGACCTACTTATTTTTTCTTTTTTATCAAATAAATGTACTTTCACACCATGCTTTAACCATGGATTAATGGTTACAGAATGTTTGAACTGACTATAATTTCAGTCTGATATCCACAGGTGAAAAGAACCTGGTGGTCCTTCAGGTATTTTCTACATGAAGTAATACTTAAAAAAAACTAATAGTCAATTTTAGAAAGGTTCACAAAAAGACTTAACTACTAGCAACTGTCTTAATTGATGCACTGCAGGATTAGTAGATAGTCAATTGAAATGCTCTCTAACCTGGCATTCCTTGAAGGAAGTTTTAAACTAATATGATGGGAAGGGAGTTGTAACAGTTTTAATCAAATCTTTTAAATGAAGTTATTTTGGTGAGATCCGTAAGTGCTCAGAGTATGTGTTGGGGGTGACTCTCAGCTACTACCACACCAAATTCTCCCTTAATTCCAGTAAAATAAAGATTTTTAGTCCAGCCATTTTGTTAGCTTTATATTAGGTTGCTTTAAAAATGAATTCAAGCGCTACTTTGCCGGCTACACCCACAGGCACACACCGACACCCGCCAAAACATTTTCGTTTCGCCTCCACCTACGGACGGGAAAGATGTTTAGCTGCGATGACAGGATAAGCTCTGTACCCACTTGGCTCTGGGACTTCATTGTGCTTCGTGTGTGTGGCACTGTATCGGGATTGAAAGTCACCTTGCTGTTCAAAGGTTGGTTTCTGAAACGTCTCGGCGTCCACACACACCCACCGGCGGTGTAGTTTACTCGAGAAGAAAATGCTACCTGCCGCGCAGCCTGGCGTCACTTTTTAAATGTCAGGAAGCAGAGCAGTTGTGGAAGAGGTTATAGATCGTCACGAAGGAGGAGGCAGATATTTGAGGGGTGAAGAGATATTGATTTCTATAAATTCAGCTCACTGGGTGAATGGCGGCCACAGCTGGCCCTCATGAGCTATTGATCTGATTTTATGGATGTTGAGTCAAGGTCAGTATGGATGAGGACTCCTGATCATCACAGGCACAACAGCAAGAACACTTATTACAATCATTTAAACGTTCGGGATTTGGTTCTGATGAGGATGTTAAAGAAGATTTGCTTAGACTGAAACACCCAACATCCAGAAGTTGGAACAATACTTTGTTTGGCTAATGAAAGTCCAGACAACTTATGCCCCTTTTCCACTAGTGCCACTTAGTGTAGTGTCGGTACGGTTCCAAGCCATTTCCATTAGGCCAGATCCATGGAATCTGCACTTTTTTTAGTACCTACTTCATTGTGGTTCCAACCGTCCCCAGCTGACACCAAAATGCAACGTCAGAACACTGTTCATCACTGGCTAAATTTTTGCAAATGTTTAAAATTTCAAAAGTTATTCATCAAATGTGTTTCCATCTCTCATTTTGCCCATTAATTTTTTTTTTCAAAATACCTATAAACCACCTCCACCAACCGCCCAAAACACATCCATTGGAACCGGACTGGAACATCAATGGAAAACCAACCGGTCCGACCCGTACCTACACCGACCATTCCGACACTACACTAAGTGGCACTAGTGGAAAAGGGGCATTATTCTCTTATCAGTGTGGACCCATGGTTTGAGACACAAGTTAAACTTCAACGTCTGAAGTGCCAAGAAAAACAGCTAAATTATTTATTGACCCACCTCAACCCAAAAGCAAAGACCTTTTCTCACTGCTACTTTTGGTTTCACCTTCCATAAACGTAAAGCTCATAATGCTTTAGCCTCTGTACTGTTGCATTTATCAGACAATAAAATTTGAAGTGAACACCGTGATCAAAATAGAAACTGAAGTCTATTTTCTATCTGTATAGAAACAACTGAACTTTGAAGCCTCATTTATACAAGCATTGACTGAGTCCCTGTAGTCCCGAAGTCGTGTGTGTGTGTGTTGCAGCAGGGTTGTTAGTTTTAATTTTTAGTCCCTTTTACTAAATCAAAGATCAAATTTATTTTAAAAACCTTAAGATCTTAGATTTGTGAAACATGAAATAACTTTCAGCTCTAGGTTTCTGTCATTGATGCATAAAAATCTCAAATTCTTAAAGTAAATAAAACCAGGACGTAATGAATTGTAAATCTTAAAAAATTCCAAATTTGTTGTAAAATTAAATTGTATGTCTGTTATATACTGCTGTTCATCAATACGTGTAAATGCCTGGAAGTGCCTTTATCCACGGTGCATCCAGTTTTAATGGGTTAAACCATTAAAAGCCTATGTGAAAAATTTAAGTATTGATTAAWAATCCCACTTGTATCTGAAATAGCTTAGACTGTCTCATATTTAAGATCAATGGATTATAGCTCCTTCCACCTCTGGTGTTTGCTTGCTGCAGCTGCTCTCCTTTGACTCATTCTTAATGAGAACTGTGAGTTTTTAAAACAAATACTACATTTCATTTGTTTTCAGACAAATTTAATGACTAATAAACTGACAAACAACTGTCGTAAACTTATCCAACTCTTTGTTTTACCTCCAGTAATACAAAGTGCTTTTGGACTGATTTAATTTAGAAACTTAATGGCCCTTTTTTTTACTTTCCAACAAATTAAAAAAACATAAAATCCACTTTACTCTATTGATTATTTGCAGCTGCACTTCGTAAATTTGGCATTGCCCTACGTCTCTAACAGACCCATGTCTTTCATGTGTTACATAAGCACACCAACAGGAGTTTTTTTTTTTTTTTACAGAGGCTCTATTCTCTCGCCTCTCTCGGGCCCGACATCGGTAAGACACGAGGCAGCTGTCCTGCCTTCCTCACATTAGCTGCACAGATTGGATAAGCCTCTGTCATAAAGCTTTTCAATGCAACGAACGCAGCTGTCGCAGGACCCGCCTGCAGCAGTGTTGGCACATGTGGATTAGCCTAAAGAAGTGACTGAGTTTCCCAGATGTATGCGAGCATTGTGCGGGGACCAGAAAGGCCAACGTGAGTGACGTGTGTCCTCTGGATGTCTGACCACTTGCTGCGTGGGTTCTTCTTGGGTCGGAACACAGCCTTATTTTATCTGATAAAATGAGTTATTGTATTTATCACCAGTCATTGATGAGTCTTTTGTTAGTTTGTAGTATTGGTGAGATGTCATGAACCAGCTGATCTTCACTTGACTAACTTTTGGAGTCAGTCTATTTTCAAGATGGCTGCCACAGCTACTCCACCTTTGCCAACACAAAATAGTTTTTTAACTTTTTTGTTTATTATTTACTGTATTTATTCAAGTATAATACGTAAAATTTAATCCATAAAATCATCCATAAAGTTGGGGGGTAGTACTATACTCGGATAAATATTTTTACTTTTGTATTTTAACTGAAATATCGGCTTCATTCACAAAATGCCTGAGTCCGCAAATGAGACCGCATCGTAAAAAGCAGTTGAAACGAGCTTACCTCTGACACTCCTCCGTGCTTCAGAGCGAGATAATAACAGATCCAAGCAGGCAGCATGATGTGAAAAAAAAGGTGGGGGGGAGGGGGTGGGAGCAGTCCTTTACCTTAGTAATGATAACAAACTAATGACATTAGCGTGTGACCGGACCGCTCCTCGAACAACAACAAACACATGTTCGTCTGTAATGGCTGCCATCTACCGGTGTTCTGAAAGGAGTTTCCCCACCAGAGGGGGTGCTCGCGAGTAGGAAGTAATCTGCTTTTCCCCCACAAGATGGTCCAAATCTCATGTGAAGTCTCTGACTTTTGTGTTGGCACATCCCGGTGGACTATGTGCAAAATGCCAGAATTCATATGATGCTGCTATAGCTGATATATATTTGTTTCCAAAATACCTTTTAGTACATGTGTTGTTAAAATAAAATGAACAGTCCAATGATCATTTTACTGATATGTATAAAGACTGCAAAGGCTGAAAAATCTTGAAGTYTGWATGAAATTGGAGGTAGTTTGAGGATTAAATTTTTTATGCTTTTGAAGCTCAAAAAGGGGGGTCGTATTATACACGAATACGGTAAATCCTAATGAAATATGTCTCTGTCTTTATACAGAAACTTCGGAATTTCCACAGCCTTAGCTGCCCTGGCATCACCAGCGATGACCTCAGCGGGTCAGGCCAGGCGGCGCCCACTCTCAGGTGCAACCCCGACGACTTGTCTGAAAACGAAGACGGCTCGGAGGACGTTCTGAGTCGGCCCGCAGATGGCGAGCTCACCAGGAACGAGCCGGCCACAGAGGAGGCGGACAGGAATGTCACAAACTGCCGCGGCCCGACGGCAGAAACGACCAACGGGAAGGACGGCGAGCCTCTGTGGGCGGGGCTGTGCAGCATGAGGAGGGACGTGTACCAGCTCGGAGGAGAGCTCGACATCGAGCAGATTGAAAGGAACTGAGCTGCTTTCCTTTCAAGACAAGCTAAATTAGAGGACTGGGAGTTTTATCACCAGGTGGTACAACAAACAGTGCTGATAGTCTTAAGGACAAAGCAAGTGGAGAGCTCCTGCAGAGAGTATCCCAAGGGCTTGTCCATTTCTTTTCCATTAAAGAGAGACTGAAGAGACGTTTTACGCTTTAAATGTTCGTTTGGGGACTGTGTTCAGAAGTGACTCCCCCACTACAGTTTTTTGTGTCTCAGGAGAAAATGAAAGTCAGGGAAGATGGATACGAGTGGAAATAAAACTGATAAATTTAAACATATTGTAACCTTAACCTGAATAGCCTACTTGTGCTTTTGTTTGGAGAGAATTCACAGCAGGCTTGTATAAATTCTCTGCACTTGAAAGTGTTTTTTTTTTCTTTCCTCTGACGTTCTTCACTAGCACATAGGTACACGATGGAGAGAAATGGTCACCACTTAAAGAGCTACTGTTGTTTAAGCTTCTTTCACCCTTACTGAGCAACAACACACACACACCTATAAAATATACTGAAGAGCTTAGCATTGTACTGGGTTGCTTCAGGCTTACCTGTGAGATTTACTCTCATGAATGTTTGAAACGTACTTAAAGATGCTAACAGYCTTAATATTCTTTCTTTTTACGATTTGTAACAAACTTGTGTAAAACATGAGCATAATTTCTATTAAAAAAATAAACGGGTTTAAAAGTCATTTGGTATCGCGTCATTCGTCCTTGCTTGTTCCTCTGAAGCGGTGATAATGGATTTACCTGTGTCTGACTGTAGCATAACTAAACTATCATGAACCAGTGAATGAGTTAGAATGAACGTTTTGGTGCGGTAAGTCATTTTCAACACATTGAGGACTAGCATATCTCACACTTTTTGTGTAAGCTTGCACAGAACGTCGCAAAGTTTGACCAAAACCGGCTCCAGCTGTGTCCCTTCTCAGCTTAATATGGTTTTACTGGTATAAAATCCACCAGGCCATATGCATTCTAGTTAAATGCCAGTTGCCAGCTCTGATCTGCGTCTTGTTCTGTGTTTGCAAATTTTTCAAATGTGTCCCAGTTGTTTAGTAATGCAAGTRGGCGTGAATAGCTCATCTGGCTGGCCTAAATTTTTGCAAGGGTTTAACATCCGGTCTTAATTTAGTACAATGTTTGAGTATGTTACTTTATATTCAACCTGACAGCTGTAAAGTTTGTTTTGTGCTGCTCTGATCCATATTGTTTTATGACACAATCTGTAGTTATTTTATAAATGATAAAAAAATCATAATTGTATTTTCCTGTGATGCTTTTTACTAATAAATTGAACAATTTAAGGCGGGACTTTCTCACAGGCTCCTCTAAGCAACATGAAAGGGTTTTAAAAAAAGGCCTTTATGAGGATCAGTGAAGAACATGCATTAACAGCGAGGTCATTGTTGGAGATGTCTTTATTACAACAATGCACACTGACCCAGTTAAGTTGCAGGAAAACAATTGCAGCAGCAAGAGTGGTGCTTTCTGATGGGACTGTGTTTGTGTGCTGAAGCGGGGACTGAGTAAGGGGAGGGAAGTCCGGTCGCTTTTTCTTCTTTTTTTTTTTTCCTCCTGATGGCGGGTGGAGTGGTGAAGCCGAGCGACGGTTCACCCCAAAGACCTCGCTCCCTCCCCGCTTTGAGAAACAAAAGGGGCTTTTTTCTCTAAAGGAGCGCAGTGACGTGGGAGGCGGCAGTGAATGTGGGCCATGTGTCAGGGCTGTTGCTGCTCCGTTTGTCTGCTTCCCCTCCCCAGCTCTGGTGCCTGTGCAAACCTCAAGCGTTTATACATTATTGTCAGCTTTCTGATTGTTGTGATTGTGCTCTCTTTCAGCGTGTTCACACGTACATCGATGCTTTACGTTCTTTGAAATCGTAAGGCTCCTCTGGGAGAACAAAGTCCCATCATTAAAGTCTGGCTGAGTAATCTAAAGATTGCTTGACGTGCCATTCTCCAGGCTCAAATTCCACACAAAGCCCATATGTGGGGACTTAAGTGGCCAGTGCATACTTCCATAATGGATTATTATGTTGTCCAATGAGAGTCTTTACATTTGCACGGTGAGGTCACATTCACTGTCAGCCGCCTGTGGTACATGCGAAAGCCTCTCGCCGGTCCTCTTGGTGAAGGAAAATGGTGTAAACACAGCTCTTGTTAAACATGCTGAGCAGCAGACTGACACACCGAGGGCCCCCCGGCCTTTAATCAGCAAAGTGACTGGAGTGAATGGAGGTTGTGTTTTGGGAGCAGATAGGCGAACGACAGGATGGGTGAGCCAGGCCATCCTAACCCCCACAAGCACTATGGTCACTTCTGAGCTGTCACACAAGGTTATGAATGGTCTTTTCTCCTAAAAAAAAGTATGATCCACAACAAACTACATGTCAGCTTTTACACAAACGATATTTTGCAAATTAGTTCTTTACTTTTTTCCGGTATTTACCCAGGCATTTCCCATTGAGATCATAGGGTATTTTTTTGCAAGGGAGGCCTGGGCCTGAAGGCAAATATACAGTATTGTACATACTTTGTGCTGTAGGGGAAACCGGAGTACCCGGAGAAAACCCACACAAGCACGAGGAGAACGTGCAAAACTCCGCACAGAAAGACCCCACATCAGAACCCAGGATCTTCTTGCTGTGAGGCGTCAGTGCTAACCACTGAGCCACTCTGCTGCCTCATTAGAAAAATGCTACATTTTTCTTGAAACTGGATCAGTCTGATGTATATCTGCATGCCTTTAAGCTTTCAAAGAAAAGAACGCCATACCTACTGTGAATCATTGAGGGGGCTGAATTTGGCACAGAGGACCTTGAACAGGGTTCCCACAGATCCTTAAAAAGTCTTAAAAGGCATTGAATTCATCAATCCAGAAATAAGGCCGTAATTAGCCTTAAAATGTCTTAAATCAATCAATGTTAACACAATGTAAGTTGGATGATTGTAATTTGTGGCAAATATTACAATTGGTAACACTTGTTTTTTAAAGGGCCAATATTATGTGTTTCTCATGCATATATTTAAATACTATACCATAATAAAGTATCTATGTCACCTTTAGCTGTTATTAAAATACTGTTTTTACGTTTAAATAGAAAATAAACTTATCTTCTCATCACTTCCTCTTCTAAACACCTTGAAATTGGCCTCTGTCTCTTTAAGAAACACCTTCTGTTTTTGTTTTGCCCATTTCGGTGCGGGGTGGGGGGKGGCCTGCCATGATGCAGTTTACTTGGCATCTGAAAATACATTTCCTCAAAGGTATTTTTAATCTGAAAAGAGCTTCACTTAATGAGAACTAATGTTGATAGCTCAGCAGACAGTTAAGTTTCACTTTCACTTTCACCCGAGAGCCTGCGGGGTGTGTGTGTGTGTGTGTGTGGGGGGGGTACTCTGCCATGAGGAATTTTGGCTTAAAGACACGTCTCAGGGGCGTTCCTGGTCCCCAAAGGCGTTTCTGGTCCCCACCTGTCGTTTTGCTCCTCATCATGGCTGCCTAAAAACTCTGCAGGATTTCTCAAACATGCATGAATGAGTCAAAGCAAGGCTTTGGGCATATTTTTATGAGAGTGTAACATTATAACACGATATAAAACTCAAAAAAGATGATTTTACATGTTAGTGCCCCTTTAAAATTATTTACCGAATGCTTCTCACAGCTAGTTTTTTTTTTTTTTTGTGTGTGTGTGTGTGTGTGTGTGTGTGTGTGTGTGTGTGTGTGTGTGTGTGTGTGTGTGTGTGTGTGTGTGTGTTAAAATAAACATTTGGGTAAAATTGTTTTTCGCCCCAATTTGTGTTCGTTGTGAAATTGGTCTTAAATTTTTATTTCAAGTAGCACTAAATGGGTCTTAAAAAGTCTTAAATTTAACTTGCCTTAAGCTGTAGCAACCCTATTACATCTGTGCAAGGCGCATCAAAGTCTCAAGACTACTAAGGCTCTCTGTAGTGAAACGTACTGCACAGTTTCAGAAAGCTCTGCCTCAGTCACAGGTCATGGGTCTTTCAACAGGATGATCCAAAACATACAGCTGAAAGCTCTCAAAAATGTTTGAGAAAAAAAAATTGTAATTTTACAGCCCTTCCTGGGCCCAGAATCTAATCCTGTTGAACATCAACAAAATCTGAAAACTGCAGTTTGGAGACCCCATCCTTGAAATACAGTCTTATAATTTCTGATTGACTGCAGTCATTTACTTTAAACAGTAGGAGAATCAAGTCTTTATTTAGTTTTAGTGTTTGTTTCTAGGAATTTAATTCCTTGTTTTAGGGGTATGACATATTTGGGGTGTGACAAGGTTTTCTGCAAATCATCGGGAGAACATATAACAGGAGACCATTTTGTTTTTAGATCTCCCAGACGGGCTCGGAGTGAAATGGAGTCTTTACATCTGAAAATAAACAYTCAAATGAGAACTTAATTGGTTTTCTGCATGATATTTGAACAATTCTTTACATGACAGCTTCTGTGTCTGTATGCATTAATGCTTCATGACTATAACATCTCGGTTATGGGACAGGATTTGCTTCAAATATGCCCAAAAAACTTAAGTAGATATTTAAAAAAAAAAGAAAAAGAAACTGATTGTTGGAAGCAGTTTTTAAGTTTTCTCACCACCAAGCCACAAAACGTTTCCGATCGAGCAAGTGAAGCTTATTTTCTTAACATAAAAATCGGTGGGTTTTCAAACCCAAACTCGGCTGTGAACCGATCCCTCTGAATCATGTGCGTTTAATGCGAGCCGTGCAAATTCACTGAATCCATTCCAGGTATTATGTCAAGTGCACAAGCTCATTCTGTGTTGAAACAAACAAAAGACATATCACACACGAAGGTATTTGACTGATGACCCGTCCACAAGATGACTGCAGGATCTAAAGCGTGACAACTTCACAGGCAACAACAAAAAAAAAAACTCAATAACCTCACAGAGAGAAGCCCCAGGAGGAGGATTGGTTGTAAAATTGGGGTCAGCTGTGAGCTTTTAGGCTTTCTGAAGACAATAGGTTTAAACTGCGCTGTGACATACGATCACCATTTTGGCCTGATTCCATATGTAGTCAGTTATGGCATCATGGGGATATGTTTTGTGTCAGGGGAGCGATGTTTAAGAGAGGCTTTAGCAGGCAGCTGAGAAGAAGGGGTCGAGTCCCTGGAGGGGGGCTGGTGACGACTGTGGCTACATTATATTACAGGCCCCTCTGTGTTTGAACTGGAACGCTTCTCAGATTGCTTGTAAAGACCGTCAGAGGTGGGGGCTGGATTGGGCTTGGAGGCAGCAAGGAAAGRGAGGACTAAAAATCAACTTTGGCTCAAACTTGATTTCTCTTAAAGCCTTAAAACCTTCTGCCTCTAAGGGCTGTTGGAACGGCTGCCCTTCAGGAAAAGTGATGAAATGTAGGGAAACCTTGAGGCTTGCTATACGAGAGGGCCACCCTGCACCGACTGACACACCCAGAAACGGGGGTGGGTGGGGGACAAATAACCTGCCGCTGTAAAAACAAGTGCACGGTGCATTCAGTGGTGCAGGTGCGCCACAGCGTTCGGTCAGCTGACCCGCCGTTTCCTGTCAAACAGGAAGGACTAAACGAGCGGAGCTGAAAGCTCGAGGTAACACACAGCTGGCAGTTGTTTAGGAGGGTAAATGCAGGTGTGTTATAAGAGCGGCACTGTGAGAGGAGTCTAACCCAAACAGATGACACACAAACATCAGTGTCAGCTCAGAGTGCAGCAGCGAGCGCAGGGAACGCTTGGCAAACATGTAGGCAGGTTATGACCTCAAGGGTATCCCCCTTTAAAAAATGTGTGTTTTACTTTATTCAACAGATTATAAAGTATATGGAATTAAAGGCTCAACATTCCTTGAATGAATGCATGTTGCTTATTCCCTCTTATACCACAGCTAAAAAAAATATCATCTTATAATAAGAATGGAGCCATTTCCCTCAAACCTTCTAAATAAAGACGTTTTCACAATCTCATGCATTCACCAAATACCTCGAGAGTTTCATTAGAATTCGTCCACACATGCTAGTTATTGCATCATGGAGACACAAAAACATCATCGACTTGGCACCAGAGTGTGATACAAAAAAAAAACTACAAAAGTTTTTTTTCATAAAAACGCTGTAGAATACACTTTATAACAGCAACATTTTCCTTTAGTCCTAACAGACAAGAACTTAAGAGATTTCCCTATAGCCGGCAGTTTACTTAAGATAAAACATGACATCATCTGCATATGGTGGTTGTAGRAAAACAGAAGACAAGACACGGTGGAGACACTTATATGTTTTTGTAAGACTACAGAAATCGACATCTAACAAATCTTTGTCACAAAATCAGAAAATAAAAAAAGGAAAAAAGAAAAAGGGTTTTCATATTTTCTGGATTGGTTGCAGCTTATTATCATAAAAAACATATTGAAACAGCACTAAACAGATTTTGTGCTTCAAATGTTACAGTATACTGTATGCAGAAGCTGCATTTCTTTAATGCTTAATAGCAAAAACTTGGAAAAAAGTATTAGAATCACTGTAGTAAAGTGTTCAAAACAAGTCAAATAAAAAGGTACAAAGTTGACAAAACTGGTCCACAAATCACCTTGAATAGCTTCAGCTGCTCAAAGATCCAACAATCTGTCAATAAAGCAGCAATGAGCTCATACATGTCCAGACAGGTCCTGAAAATGAGGTCATTTCTCTTATCTGAAGGGTAATTGGGCTCTGCAGGCTGCAGTGGCAGTGACAGTGAAAGAATCAATATGCTGGACCCCAGGACGGGCATGTCACTGTTTACCCAACAGGGCAGCCTGCACCGGTTGACTGTTACTAATATGTTACTCGTGCGAAATGGGTGGATGACCTCAGGCGGGTCTCAGAGGTGTGGTTAACAACCCGCCGGAGCTGGGTCATGCGATGTGTTTGGATTTAAAGCTGAATGATCATGAACTTGCCAAAAGGAGCTGTTAAAAACTTGTGTCCTAGATCACACAAATACTGCTCTTCCCCCCAGAAAGAAAAACATGAAAAAGAACCCAGTTGAAGCCAAGTGAATTCATTTGRGAGCMGTCAGAAACATGTTTCATGGTTTCACATGAGGCCAACGGGCAGCAGTAACTCAACAGAACATTGATTCAAACACTGTGTAGGCTGTTAGAAAACCGAGTACCAGCCGTACCAGCTGCTAGCACTTTACTGCATACGTTAATATTTATTAATAAACCTGAAACGACACAGTCGCTTCAGACAGTTTCATAACGCTTAGCAGCAATTTATTACATCTAATTTCCCAATAACATTCAAACGTTTGTAAGCTAATGGTGAAATGAACCAGGAAGACCTTGATGAATCATTAGGCAGTGGGAGGTTTGTTCTCGTTGAATTTATTTGGTACTACGAAACCTTGGGGGCAGCGATTGAGATTTGGTTTTATGTCCTGCTTTAAAAAATCTAGCTGGCACATCGCTGTTCGATAATTTTCTTTCTTAATCTTTTTAAGCGATGTCATGCCATAGTGTTAGCTATATATATATATA